>NW_003546286.1:90217-98530 GCF_000090795.2 Amphimedon queenslandica | reverse complement strand
ATGGAACAGTCAAACGCTTTGTCCATAGAGTCAAACTAAGTGACCTCAAGCCATCAACTAAATATGGTATACTTAATTAAGCATTTTTGTTTTTATAGCTCTTTTGCAATAGATTACCAGTGTGGCTCATCAGCTAACTGGAGCTCACTGTACACAATGCGTACTCTTGGAAGTGGACCAGACTATTCTCCAGTCTTCCTGGTCTATGGAGACTTTGGATATGACAATGCTCAGTCACTGCCCAGGATACAAGCAGAAGTCAATGCTGGAGGGATTGATGCTATATTGCATGTAGGGGATTTAGCTTATGACATATTTGAGGATGATGGGAGGAAAGGGGACAACTTTATGAACATGATACAAAATGTTTCAACAAAAATTCCATACATGACATTGCCAGGAAATCACGAGTACTCTCAGTATGTATTGTAATAATTACCAATAAAGCCTTCCTAACTTTCACACTGTAGAAATTTCTCTGACTACAGAAATCGGTTTAGCATGCCAGGTGCAAATCAGGGAATTTTTTACAGGTGGAGTTGCTCTGTGCTTACAGTATTATTTGATACATGATACTTCCAGTATAGACATTGGAAGTGTACACTTTATCATGTTCTCAACAGAAGTATACTTTTTTACTGATTTCGGAAAGGAACAGATCCAAACTCAATATCAGTGGCTCGAAGAAGACCTTAAAGTATGAGTCTAATAATTTTATGTGAGCTCAAGTTATTTTTAGAAAGCAACAACTCCAGAAGCGTTATCCGAGAGGCCATGGATAATTACAATGGGTCACCGTCCGATGTACTGTTCTACTACTGATCAAGATGACTGTGACCATAAGACTAGCATTGTAAGTAGATAATACAAATATATTGGTGCAATTCATGATTGTTTTGATGTCAAGATTCGAACTGGTATATCAGATTTGCATCTTTATCCATTGGAGAAATTATTCTACAACTATGGTAAGCTACCTATACTACATCAGTCTCAGAGCTAGGGATTATAATGCATTTTTTCATCCATCAATCATTATTAGGAGTGGACATGTTCATTTCAGCACATGAACATAATTATGAAAGAATGTGGCCAATTTATGATTACAAGGTTATACTAGCTATGTGTGCAGATTGACCATTAATATGTGGCATACAATTTCCTTTATAGGTATTAAATGGTTCTTATGATGCTCCTTATACTAATCCCAAAGGGCCAGTACACATTGTCACTGGATCAGCTGTTAGTTTTCTTAAAGCAACAGTGTTAAATGCATGATATTCTAGGGCTGCAGGGAGCGCCATGATGCTTTCGGTCCCAAACCTGATTGGGTTGCACTCACTAGTTCAGATTATGGCTACACTAGGATGACTGTACATAGCAAAACACAGATTAGCTTTGAGCAGATCAGTGATGATCAGGTAAGCAGAAAATTTCTTTAAAAGTCATTAAAGTTATTTTCTTGATCGCAGAATGGGAAGATTGTGGATTCTTTCACTCTTATCAAGGAGAAAGCAGGCTATTATTAAACTAGACATCGCTGAGTTTTAGCAACCAATTGCTGCTGTTTTATATCATGCCAAATTTAGAATATTATATTTATTATGTAACCAGGCCTATAAATAGACATTGACTAAATTTAAGAGATTAATGAATATTGTTATTAAATCTGTTTATGATGGCTGAGGTTGCAAACATAGGCTTTGTCTTCTTTCTAGCTCTGATCTTTCTCATTGCTCCTATTCAGTCTGAAAACTCCACTTTCCCCGAGCAGATACACATAGCTGCTACAGGTAAGCTTCTGTAGCTATATAGTTGCATGTCACTTGATTGGCTTCTCTCTCTGCAGAGGATCCCACCAGTGTTATTGTCACTTGGATAACCTTTGCTTCTACTCCAGATTCCACTGTTTTGTGGCGTCTACATGGATCAGCTATAAAGTTGCAACCAGTCTCAGGCTATTCAACTAATTATACTGATGGAGCAGTCAAACGCTTTGTCCATAGAGTCAAACTAAGTGACCTCAAGCCATCAACTAAATATGGTAGACTCTACAGCCCAAAATGCTTAAAATAAGATTCTTTCTTGCAATAGATTACCAGTGTGGTTCATCAGCTAATTGGAGCTCACTGTACACAATGCGTACTCTTGGAAGTGGACCAGACTATTCTCCAGTCTTCCTGGTCTATGGAGACTTGGGATATGACAATGCTCAGTCACTGTCCAGGATACGAGCAGAAGTCAATGCTGGAGGGATTGATGCTATATTGCATGTAGGGGATTTAGCTTATGACATGTTTGAGGATGATGGGAGGAAAGGGGACAACTTCATGAACATGATACAAAACGTTTCAACACAGATCCCATACATGACATTGCCAGGAAATCACGAGTACTCTCAGTATGTATTGTAATAATTACCAATAAAGCCTTTCTAACTTTCGCACTGTAGAAATTTCTCTGACTACAGAAACCGGTTTAGCATGCCAGGTGCAAATCAGGGAATTTTTTACAGGTGGAGTTGCTCTGTGCTATAGACTTTTTACATATGGTGCATGATATTTCAGCATAGACATTGGAAGTGTGCACTTTATCATGTTCTCAACAGAAGTATACTTTTTCACTGATTTCGGAAAGGAACAGATCCAGACTCAATATCAGTGGCTTGAAGAAGATCTTAAAGTATGAGTCTAATAATTTTACGTGAGCTCAATTTATTTTAGAAAGCAACAACTCCAGAAGCATTATCTGAGAGGCCATGGATAATTACGATGGGTCACCGCCCAATGTACTGTTCTACTACTAATTCAAATGACTGTGACCATAAGACTAGCGTTGTAAGTAGATAATACAAATATATTGGTGCAATATATAATTGTTTCTTGTCAAGACTCGAACTGGTACATCAGATTTGCATCTTTATCCATTGGAGAAATTATTTTACAACTATGGTAAGCTACCTATTCTACATCAATCTCAAAACCAGGGATTATATGCATTTTTTTTACCAATTAATCAATATTATAGGAGTGGACATGTTCATTTCTGCACATGAACACATTTATGAGAGAATGTGGCCAATTTATGATTACAAGGTTATACTAATAGCTATGTGTAGAGGTTGACCATTGATACGCATACAATTTCCTTTATAGGTGTTGAATGGTTCTTATGATGCTCCTTATACTAATCCCAAAGGGCCAATACACATTGTCACTGGATCAGCTGTTAGTTTTCTTAAAATACCAGTGTTAATTGCATGATATTCTAGGGCTGCAGAGAGCGCCATGCTACTTTCAGTCCCAAACCTGATTGGGTTGCACTCACTAGTTCAGATTATGGCTACACTAGGATGACTGTACATAGCAAAACACAAATTAGCTTTGAGCAGATCAGTGATGATCAGGTAAGGCAAGAAATTTCTTTAAAAGTCATTAAAGCTATTTTCTTGATCGCAGAATGGGAAGATTGTGGATTCTTTCACTCTTATCAAGGAGAAAGCAGGCTATTATTAAACTAGACATCCCTGAGTTTTAGCTACCAATTGCTGCTGTTTTATATCTGCTCTTATTATAGCCAAATGTAGTGCATTATATTTATTATGTAACCAGGTCTATAAATAGACTTTGACTAAATTAAGAGGTCAATGAATATTGTTATTAAATTTTGTGGCATGATGGCTGAGGTTAAAAACGTAGGCTTTGTCTTCTCTCTAGCCCTCATCTTTCTCGTTGCTCCTATTCAGTCTGAAGGCTCCACTTTCCCCGAGCAGATACACATAGCTGCTACAGGTAAGCCACTGTAGCTAAACGTTGGCCGTTACTTGTTTGGCTTCTCTCTCTGCAGAGGATCCCACCAGTGTTATTGTCACTTGGATAACCTTTGCTTCTACTCCAGATTCAACTGTTCTGTGGCGTCTACATGGATCAGCAATAAAATTGCAGCCAGTCTCGGGCTATTCAACTAATTTCAATGATGGAAAAGTCAAACGCTTTGTCCATAGAGTCAAACTAAGTGACCTCAAGCCATCAACTAAATATGGTATGCTTAATTAAGCATTTTTGTTTTAACAGCTTTCTTGCAATAGATTACCAGTGTGGTTCATCAGCTAACTGGAGCTCACTGTACACAATGCGTACTCTTGGAAGTGGACCAGACTATTCTCCAGTCTTCCTGGTCTATGGAGACTTTGGATATGACAATGCTCAGTCAATGTCCAGGATACGAGCAGAAGTCAATGCTGGAGGGATTGATGCTATATTGCATGTAGGGGATTTAGCTTATGACATATTTGAGGACGATGGAAGGAAAGGGGACAACTTTATGAACATGATACAAAGTGTTGCAACACAGATCCCATACATGACATTGCCAGGAAATCACGAGTACTATCAGTATGTATAATTCAAATCAAGTATATCATCATGTCTTAATCTACATAGAAATTTCTCTGACTATAGAAATCGGTTTAGCATGCCTGGTGGACATGAAAGTATTTTTTACAGGTGTGCATTTTAACTCGTTAAGATAGCATGCCACTCATTTATTGCACATAGTGCCTGCACTTTGGCTCATGTATATTTTTAGTTTTGATGTTGGAAAGGCACACATCATTATGTTCTCAACAGAGGTGTATTTGTTTATTGAATTTGGAGTCAAACAGATCGGGATCCAGTATGAATGGCTTGAACAAGATCTCAAAGTACAATGCTGATAATAAATAAAAACTGCTTTAATCAGTTTTTCTAGAAAGCTACAACTCCTGAAGCATTAGCTGAAAGGCCATGGATAATTGCCATGGCCCATCATCCAATGTATTGCTCAACTGTTAGCTTTGGTGACTGCAATCGTAGAGCCAGCATTGTAAGTATAATGCAAATACCATTTGTACTTATGCATCATTGTCTTCTCAAAGATTCGTGCTGGTACACTAGTGGCTCATTCTGACCCATTAGAGAAGCTATTTTATAAATATGGTCGGTAATATATAATGCACTACTAACTATTATAGCTTTATAATTAGGAGTGGACATGTTTGTTTCTGGACATAAGCACATTTACGAGAGAATGTGGCCACTCTATGATTACCAGGTACATCTAACATTGAATTGATTAATTTTCATAAAATTTATATCTACTTTAGGTACTAAATGGATCATATGATGCTCCTTATACTAATCCCAAAGGAATCGTGCATTTAATCACTGGATCTGCTGTAAAGGCTCAAATTCAAATAGTTCATGTACAATAATCATTATTCCATTCAATATAGGGTTGCAGGGAGCGTCATGATACTTACAATGAACAACCAGACTGGCTTGCATTTGTTAATGGTGATTACGGGTTCACAAAAATGACTGTTCACAATGGAACGCATGTTAGTTTTAAACAGATCAGCGATGATCAGGTAAGCCTGAAAATTGTGAAGGACATTATCTAATTGCAATGCTATTTAATAATGCAGGATGGAAAGATTGTGGACTCCTTTACTGTAATTAAAGAGAAACCAGGCTATTACTGAACTGAACTATAATGCATGCATGCATGCAAATAGTGTACTTTTGATGCAAAGCTTTTTAAATTATTTAAATTTATCAAGAGTAGATTTACATAATTACATAAAATGAAAGTACTACATGAAAATTTTAAGAAAATGAAAAAAATTATTTTTGAAAGTCTGGGTGGAGCTGCCTACCCACTAGTGAATACTGAAAAAGATGGCTGATAATATCCAGCTTCTCCTTGACATGGGTTTTACTCGGGAAAGAGCGTGAGTTGTATTATGAATTCTCACTATTTTATAGTGGTCTCATACTAGTGAACATGCTTTGTCAGTGACGGGTAATAATGGAGTTGAGGCAGCGGCAGAATGGCAAGTAATTTTTTTAATCTGAGGCAGTCATTTGGTTTTAGGTTGCTAACTCATAGTGAAGATGATGGGACTGGTTCTTCTAGTGGCCATACTTTAGGAGCTTCTGAATCAACGGGAGCTGAAGATACAGCTCCAGCCTCCAATCCTCCACAGCAACCACTGTCACTGAAATGTGATGAGTAAGTAGCAAGTGCTCTCAGCTTCTTGTCATCTTCAACCAAATTTCGCCGAAATTAGAAATGAGAGAATTTTCCATTTTATAACTTTTCCTGAAACGTGTACTTATGTTGTGTAAAAAGTTTGAGCTGATTCCGATCAAAATTTTGCCAAAAACGACTAGAACAGAATTTATCCATTTTTTTCTGATGCATATACATGTACTTATGTCGTGTAGAAAGTTTGAGCTGATTCCAAATAAAGTTACATTTTTTACGAATTTTTAAAGTTGCTCCCATATACTACTATTGTAGTGCTTGTCAGCTCAGCAAGCTATTTAAGTATGATTTGGGACAAACACTGAATAATAGTATAATAATAATGATGATAATGATGATGATGATAATAATAATAACATAATAATAATAATGATAATAGCTATAATTAGACTAAACCTTATGTTTATAGGTGTGGTAAGCTACTACGTAGCGAAATTGAAGTACAGACTCATGCTGCACGTATGCAGCATGTAAATTTCTCCGAATCAACAGAAGAGATAAAACCACTCACTGCTCAAGAAAGAAAAGAGCAAGCAGAAAAGTAAGTGAATCAAATGTAAGACCAATCACATTTAGTTACTTTGCTACTTTTTAATTTACAGATAAAAAATATATCAATTTTAAGTTTAACTCTCAGTAGACTTTGTGGGTGCTAATACATGTAATTGCGATTAGTTAATTATTGTTGTTAACATAGTTATAAGGCATATCTAATCATTATGTGTTACTAATATTTGCAATTTTTATAAAGAAATAATACCTGTATATAAAAGTCACTTTAAGGTACTTCAAATTGTAATTGATAAAATCCCGTATACATTTTAGGATGTGAGATTTACTCCTTTATCTGAATTTTTTGTTCTAAAAACTTAATCACATGCCCTTACAAAAATAACTCATATTACAGACAAAATATCACATTTTACAATAATTTTTTTGTTTTTTAATTACAATCGACTATCATAAAATCTTCACTATGTATATATGAATAACTATCATTACTCCATATCTGCTTCTCTCTAGGCTACAGGAGAAGATAAAGCAGCGAAGAGCAGAGAGAGAAGCAAAAGAGAAAGAAGAAGACAAACATCGTGAAAAGGTTCGGCGAAAGACTGGCCAGGAAATGACTCAAATTAGACACGAAATGGAAATGAAAGAAGCCAAAAAGATAGCAGAACAAAAGAGGAGAGAAAAGATGGAAGAACAGCTTGCCAGGTATGCAGCAATAGTGGACCAAGAGTATGTATTTTGAGATTTCTTAATTTTCTTAAAATGGCCATAACTTGAAAAATTTAAGCCTGAATCAGCTCAAACTTTCTACACGGCATAAGTACGTCAATATGCATTAGAAAATGTAATAAAAATTGGGGGTGATTTTTTAGCCATTTTTTGGAAAAAAGCATGGGCTATAGTACAGGGTATTTTTCAGATTTTGGCATATTTCAAAAAATGGCCATAACTCGAAAAATTTAATTCAGAATCAGCTCAAACTTTTTACACAGCATAAGTATATCAATATGCATTAGAAAATGTAATAAAAATTGGGAGTGATTTTTAAGCCATTTTTCAGAAAAAAAGCATGGACTATAGTACAGGGTATTTTTCAGATTTTGGCATATTTCAAAAAATGGCCATAACTCAAAAATTTTTAATTGGAATCAGCTCAAACTTTCTACACAGCATAAGTGCATCAATATGCATCAGAAAACATAATAAAAATTGTAGGTAATTTTTTTAGCCATTTTTGAGAAAAAAGCGTATCAGTGCAGATGCGTACATGTATAAAATATTGATGATGCTAATATTATATAAGGCAATATTTTTAATGAAACACATTATTGCTATATAGCCCTCACTTAACTATTCTTTCATAATTATAGAAAGAAGGTTTTAGATGATATTGCTCGCGACAGAGCTAACAGAGCTGAGAGAGACAGGGCAGAGAAGCAAAGTACACAGCCTAACCCTCCACCTCATCAAACCGAGACTCAGACTGTGGCCCAGCCTAAAAAAGAATATGACACTTGCAAGCTACAGGTACAGCAAGCCTATGGACTTATCGATGCATCTATAATAAATATTACTTGTTATTTTAAGATACGTTTATTTGGTGGAAAGACTTTAGTTAAGACTTTCAATGCAACGGATGCATTAAGTGATGTCAATGAGTACATAGTGAATAACAGAACTGATGGTGATGAACCATTTGCACTAATGACTAGCTTT
>NW_003546286.1:85057-86478 GCF_000090795.2 Amphimedon queenslandica | reverse complement strand
GGTCAGTCTACTGATGGATTCATTCACATTGCTGACTGGTACACCACATTCTGTAAACTAGCAGGAGTTGATTCCAATGACTCTGGAACAGGAAAGTTCCCAGTTGATGGTTTAGATGTATGGCCTATCATAACAGGAGAGAATGAAAAGACACAGCATGAAGAGATAGTGTTGGGATATGACTTTGGAGATAAACATCCTTCACAAGGAGCTATAATAATGGACAACTATAAGCTCATAGTTGGTTTACAGGTTAATGGTTGCGATAGTTTGATGTGGTCGCCATTAGACTATCCTTGTACCCAAGGCTCTAAAGGTTCCGATTGTGATCCACATTGTCTGTATGATATTATTAATGATCCTTCTGAGAGGAAGGATTTATCAAAAGAAAATCCAGAGATTGTAAAAAAGCTTCTTGATAAGTACAACGCTTTTTCCAAAGAGCCAAGAGATATGCAAGATCAAGGATACCATACTTCCTCTACTTTACCAGAGGACCCTAATGCATGTAAATTTATGACAGCTAATGGTGGGTATTGGAGACCATGGAAAAACCTGTAAAGCAATAAGCATAATTAACATTTCGCTGATTTATGCATAAAATTGCTGACTTGTAAACTAAAATACATTCATACATGTTATAATTGACTTATCATGTGATGCTAGCCTAGGCAATAATGTCTACTTTATTTCAGATTGCACTAATAGCTGCTTTGTGTGGTTGCTTTGTTGGAGCAGCTAAACTGCCTAATATTGTATTTGTGTTGGTTGATGACTGGGGTTTTGCTGATGTTGGTTTCAGGAATCCAGCTATCTCTTCACCTAACTTTGACGATTTGGCTAAAACTGGTCTAATTCTCAATCGTCATTATGTCTTCAGGTATTGCTCTCCTTCTCGTGCCTCCTTCCTAACTGGACGATGGCCCCATCATGCTCATCAATGGAACATACCAAGTTTTATGGAAATGGCTGGTACTAACCTTAACATGACAATGCTTCCAGCTAAACTGAAAACAGCAAACTATGCTACTCATATAGTAGGAAAGTGGCATCAAGGATTCTTTGATCCTCGATACATTCCAATCAATAGAGGGTTTGATACTTCAAGTGGTTTTTTAGGTGGTGGTGAAGATCATTTTACTCAATACATACAGTGTTCCATTGATTATTGGAAGAATGATGCCCCTGATCCTCGTAATGGAACTTATGATGCTTATAACTATCGAGATGACCTGGCAAAAATAATAGAAAATCAGGATACTACAAATCCACTTTTCCTTTATCTTCCATTACACAATGTACATGATCCTTTTGAAGCTCCTGACGAATGGTTGAATATTTATCCAGTCAATTCCACTTGTGAGTTCCGTCGTACCTATCAAGCTATGGTCAGTGTAGCTGATAATGTTACTGGACATTTA
>NW_003546286.1:67063-81319 GCF_000090795.2 Amphimedon queenslandica | reverse complement strand
ATCCTACTGAGAAAAAAGATCTGTCGAAAGAAAATCCTGAGATGGTCCAAAAGCTACTGGAAAGGTACAATGAGTTTTCAAAAGAGCCACGAGACATGCAAGATCAAGGATATCACTCTGAGGCTGCTTTACCCAGTGATTCCAATGCATGTAAATTCATGGCAGATAATGGTGGATACTGGAGACCATGGAAGAACCTTTAAGCTGCATGCTGCTCTTATTAGCTACTGCTTTTTTTGCTGCTGTCAATAGCTACATTATTTTTTAAAGCCATTGCTAAAAGTTATATAGTTTTACCTCTTGCTTCACTGTACCAAAATACTTTAACAGTTTGTAGTAATGTTACACAAACAAATATAAAGAAAACAATGAGACAAATCGTTCTAGTCTTGCTATTACAATTAGATTTTATTATTTTCTAGATGAATGTTCAAAAGGTGCATAGCGATGATCAAACAACTGGAATCCTTCGTGACCCTGAGAAAAGCAAGGGACACAATAAAGATCATTGTCACAATCAAAACACTTAAGAGCAGCATCAGCATTGCACATACAACACCAAGGGAATTCATCTCCTTCTTCTCTAACTGAAATAGCAGCTGCAGCTCCTCTGACTGAAGGAGGAGATGCTTTAGGTTCTTGGGTCTTCTCTTCCAAAATGTGTCCCAATCCACTTGCTTCCAATCTTTCCTCCAGTTTAGCTTCTTCTGATATTTGTGTTAAAAGCTTGTGAACTTGTTCATCAAATTCCTCATCTTCGTCGTCAAACCAGTCGAGTCCTATTGAGTCAGCAGTCTTAGAAACGGCTCCTTTGGTTTCAAAGTGACGCCAATTAAAGTCTAAGCCTCCTCCTTCAGCACCTCTTGGTTTACTCTTCACCTCCTCTTCGTCACTCTCGTTGTCACTGTTGGTCATTAACTTTGAGACTTGATTTGTAGCAGATGCTATGAAATCATTATCTCTTGCCTTCAGTTCAGCTTCAAGCTTATTCTCTGCTAATCCTTCCTCAATAAGACCCTGGAGCTCTTTCTCTGGTATCATGTCACGATTTGTCCCTTCGTTAGACCTTGCCTCCCCCTCTAAAGTAGGATAAGTGATGTCGGGACGATTTTCATCTTCTGGCTTCACTTTTTGTAGTATAGATTTAATGTCAGATGATCCGAGTACTTGTAAAGCAGCTCTTTCTTCCTGAGATGCCAAATTTTGCAGATCATGTAACAGTTTCTCAGGGTCGGTCTCTACTTCTGGTTTTAAACCTCCCTCTGTACTTGAAAGAACCTTATCTGATTCATCGTTAGTCCGGTCATTAGTTGTACTGTTTGATATGCTAGTTTCTCTGCCTCTTAAAGCATCAAATCGAGCTGCCATCTCTGAATCTTGTTTGCGTTGTCGTGCTTCTAACTTGTTCTCCAGGTCTGCCTCTTCCTTCATTTGCTTCATCAGATCTTGCGTCTGCTCAAAGTTAGTCTTACTACCAGGTGGAACCTCAGTAGATTGATTAGATGACGTACTAGAAGGTGTTTCGGCAGTGTCTTTGCCTTGAAACTGATTGAATTTCTCTTGTAGTTCGGCTGTAGTTGGGACATCAGTAACACGGTCTTGACGAAGCCTTAAAAATCTATTTTCAAGTTCCTGGTCCTCGGGGCTTAGAAAACCCCGTTTCTGTGCCTGCGCCGGACTGGTCCTAGATACATGTGGTGCTTTACTTTCTACTGGTACTCGAGATAACTTAGAATGGTCCTGCTGCTGCCTGTGCTTATAGTAACGTTCATGAAAGTTCTGAAGTATGTCTTTCTCTTCTGCTTTGTTGGCTCTCTTTTGCTTCTGGGAGCAGTAGACACAAGAGTATCCGGGCTCACTCAATCTCTTACGGTCTAGGCACTTGTTACAAAAGCTCTTCCGACACTGAGGGCAGTCTATCGGCTTTTCTCGAAACTTGTACTTACTAGTGCACCCATAGCACCTGTCAGCCATTTTGTTATAGGGCGTGGTCTGGACAAGATTAATTTTTTTTATTTTTAGGGATCAATTATTATCAAGAGCTCGATCAAGAGTACATGATATCAATTCAGTGCTGAAAATAGAATGATCATAGCTTTCTATTGATGAATTAAACTTTAACACAGCTGCACACATAATTTCAAATCCTAATAATAAGAATAAATAGGATCAATGGCAATAGTCCAGGAAGATCAGTGCCATTTAACTTGGGCCGATCTCCGGGCCCTGACTATTGCAATTCATTCTTATCATTATTAGATTATCACTGACCTTATGCATATAGACTGTAATTCATGAATAGAAAGTTATTTTAAACTGACTATGGTATGTTAATAACATACTGTAATCAGTTTAAAATAATTTCCTATTGATGATGAATTACAGTCTATGAAGGTCAAATACTAATGATAAGAATGAATAGGATCAATGACAGTTGGCCCAGGACTCCAGCCTCAGGGGAAAGCCTATATAAAGGTAGTTCAGCAGTGACTCTCATTGCATTAGATCCATAGCTATATACAAGTGAATCAATAAAAAGAAATGGCAAAGGCTCAACTATTTGCAGCTCTCCTTGTGTTAGGACTCATTGCATGCACCTCAGCTAGTCCTGCTTTGATGGAACAAGTGAAGGAACTCAATGAACAAGGATTGGAGCGTCGCGATGTTGCCTCAGGTAAAATACTCATTCCCTCATGCTTCATCATTTTTGTCATTGTATCATTATTAGGTGCCTGCATCACAACTTTGTATGTGATGGGATTTAGTTCAAATGATCTTAACGCCAATGCTGCTGAGAGTGCTCACATGATTGAAATGAAAGTCAATGGGGTGGTTCGCAAAGGACGACTTCCAAACTTGCCTGGTGACGATTTTCAGCGAGCTAAAGGAGATCTTTGGAAGATAAGTGTTGCAAGTTTTGGTTTCACTGATACTTGCATTCGTAAGTCTGAGATTGAGCAAATCACATTGGAGCAAGGTAGCAATGATGGATGGCATATTGACTCCATTGTTACATTTGTTGGAACTGCTAATGGTCAAACTGAGCTAGCCACGATGGACATAAACACATTCCAATGGATCGATGGAGATGGAGCAACTGATGCACGACGATTTGTACTTACTTTACTCCTCAATTAACTAAGACTAACTCTTTATTGAGGCTTTAGTTTACTTTTTTAATTAAAATTTTGATGATTTAAAGATATTTTTGTCAATTGTAAGAGCATTTCTAAAATCTAACCCTAAAGGCCTTCATACACGAGGCAACTTGTTGCTAGCAACCAAACAACATGTTGCCAAAAATAGAACATCTTTCTATTTCTGGCAACATGTTGCTTACAAGATCAAAGTAACCACAAATGTTGCTAGCAACATGTTGCCTAGTGTATGGTAGCCTTTAGAAAATTATTCCAAACTTGGTCTGGCATTTACAATGATTTGAATTCACATTACATATTTAAAATGACACAACACAAAAATCAAGAATATTCATTTTTAACAGCTTTTACAGCATAGTTATTACTAGTTATTATTATAACACTTAACAACAACACGTATTTTATACTTGAACATTAAGTCTTAAGTCTTTAATCAACCTCTTCCATACGATCATCATCTCCTTCTCCTCCCTCAAGTGGTGGTAATTCCTCGGGAACCTCCTCAGCTCCAGGGACTTCATCATCGTCGATTCCAAGGCCCAACTTGATCATACGGTGGATACGATTGGCATGACTCTGAGGACTCTCCAGTGTAAAGCCGGAAGACATAAGAGAGGTCTCAAAAAGAAGGAGGACCAGGTCCTTGACAGACTTATCATTCTTGTCTCCGTCAGATTTCTGACGGAGAGTCTCGATGATTGAGTGATCAGGATTAATCTCGAGCTGCTTCTTAGCTGCCATGTATCCCATGGTGCTAGTGTCACGAAGGGCCTGTGCTTTCATGATCCTCTCCATGTTGGCAGTCCAGCCATACTGACTAGTAACGATACAGCAAGGGGACGAGACAAGACGCTTTGAAACGACTACCTTCTCGACCTTCTTGTCAAGGATATCCTTCATCACTTTGCAGAGACCCTCAAATTTCGCCTTCTGCTCCTCAAACTTCTTTTTCTCTTCCTCATCCTCAGGGAGCTCAAGTCCTTCCTTTGTGACAGAGACAAGGGTCTTTCCCTCGTAGTCCTTCAGTTGTTGTACACAGTACTCATCAATTGGCTCCACCATGTACAATACTTCAAATCCTCGTTTAGTGACTCGCTCCACAAAGGCAGAACTGCTCACCTGGTCATGAGTCTCTCCGGTGATGTAGTATATTTGTGTTTGGTTCTCTTTCATACGAGAGACATAGTCTTTCAGTGAGGTCATCTCCTCCCCTGAGGCAGAGGAGCGGTAGCGCAAAAGGTCAGCAATTTTCTTCCTGTTCTGACTGTCCTCGTGGATCCCAAGTTTAAGGTTCTTGCCAAACTGCTCGTAAAAGGTCTTAAAGGACTCGGCATCTTCGGTAAGCTCTTGGAAGAGCTCGAGGCATTTCTTGACAAGGTTCTTCCTGATGACCTTTAGGATCTTGTTGTGCTGCAACATCTCACGGGAGATATTCAGGGGAAGATCTTCAGAGTCAACCACACCCTTTACGAAATTAAGATACTCTGGAATAAGATCCTCAGCATTCTCCATGATGAAGACCCTGCGAACGTATAGCTTTATGTTATTTTTGACCTTTCTGTTTTCAAAAAGATCAAAGGGGGCACGTTTAGGAACAAAAAGAAGAGCACGGAATTCTAGCTGTCCCTCTACAGAGAAGTGCTTGACTGCTAAGTGATCTTCCCAATCATTTGTTAGGGACTTATAGAACTCTCCATATTCTTCTTTTGTGATATCGTCAGGGTTTCGTGTCCAGAGTGGCTTTGTTTTGTTGAGCTCTTCAACATCAGTGTACTTCTCCTGTTAAAAAAAAATTAGTAGTGACATGATCATTAAAATAAAGCTAATAAAAAGTATTACAATTTATTAATATTATACAATTAGGAGTTAACTATAAGTATTACCTTGATCTTCTTCTTTTTCTTCTTGTCCTCCTTCTTGTCTCCCTCTTCCTCCTCGTCAGAGTCCACTTCCTCTATCTTTGGCTCATCATCTTTCTTTGCTTCTCCATCAGCTTCATCCTCTTCCTTCTTCTCTCCTTCTTCTTCCTCAGCCTCGTCGTCGCTGATCTCCTTCTCCCTCTCCTTTTGTACTTGAAGGTGGATGGGGTATCCGATGAACTGACTGTGCTTCTTGACGATCTCTTTGATGCGACGATCCTCCAAGTACTCATTTTGATCTTCCTTGAGGTAGAGAACAATCTTTGTACCACGTGGGAATTCTTCTCCACTTTCGTCACGTCTGACAGTGAAAGAACCGCCTGCAGATGATTCCCATATGTACTGCTCATCGTCATTGTGCTAAAGAAGAAAAAGATAAAACATTACTAAATTTAATATGCTTAGCTTACTTTTGTTGTCACTTGAACTCTCTCAGCTACAAGATAAGCAGAGTAGAATCCTACACCAAATTGTCCAATCATAGATATATCAGCACCGGCCTATAGTAACAAAAAAATCACATCACAAAATTCACAACGAATTCATTATGGGGATAAATACCCTTCTCACATTATGACAAGAAACCATTCAAATGATTTCACTATTATTGTAGATGAAAGCAACCAATAGATAAAAGCTATCAGGTTGTGTAAACAGTGTGTGGCCTCAGAGATAAAGGTCACATATGCACACACACATAGTGACAGATGGGTGACACATGATATAATTAAATTATCAATTTATCACCTTCAATGATAATTGAAAGGCTCAAATTCTGGATTGTTAAAAATGAAAAATAATTTTAAAAAATGCACATGCAAAACTTTCACTTTCGGTTAGTATAGCTTAACTCTGCATTAAATAATTGTGCATATTTAATAACACATGGCCACAAATTTGCCATATTCAAGTCGACCAACCACCAAAAAATTTTAGCCCTCTAAAACATACCTGCAGTGCCTCCATAAAAGACCTGGTACCAGATCGAGCAATGGTACCAAGGTTATTGACAAGATCTGCCTTTGTCATTCCGACTCCAGTGTCAATGATGGTGAGAGTGTTGTCTTCCTTATTTGGAATGAGTGTGATCTGAAGGTCCTTGTTTGCTTCGAGGACTGAAGGATCTGTCAAACTCTGATATCTGATTTTATCTAGAGCCTAAAAAATTAAAATTAAAAATTTGGGTCTTAATTATGATGTGAAACTCACATCAGAAGAGTTTGAGATTAATTCCCTGAGGAAGATCTCCTTGTTTGAGTAAAAGGTATTGATGATGAGGCTCATGAGTTGAGCGATCTCGGCCTGAAAGGCAAAGGTTTCCACTTCAGTTTCTTCTTCCATGGTAGCTGGGGCTGCTGGATCTGCCATGATTGTTAAATAAAGAACAAATGCTTGAGGATTTGACTGTTTCCTAAAAGAATATAGCTCGCTTCAGAAAGATTCGTGAGGATTGGCAAGAAGAAGAGCTCCCTAAATACTCGTGGCCAGAGTCTATCCTCGTCCACTCCAGAATGTTCCAGGTGGACCAGGTCACACGTGGGATCGGTGGGAAGTTGGGAACTTTTTCTCCCCGCCAGAATCTTCTAGACTGGCAGCGCGGCAAATGCCGCCAACAAAGTCACGCGTAAATCACGTGATGTGTACAATCAAACTCCTCCTCTTTACCACCCACTCAATTTATGTATGGGACCCCGCCTACTTTAAAACTTTGCTTGTTGTTTGGGTCCCTCTTTGGGTTTCATAAAGTTTCTCAGTGTTCTCTATGGCTAGTCGTGCCAAGAGAAAGTCCCAGTCTCAGCCCGAGATCAGGCTAGAGTTCAAGACGAAGGAGGGCTACTATACAAACCTCAAAAGTCATCGCTACAGCAAACCCAGGGGCTTGCCACTACTTGGCAAAGAGCTATCACGGACTAGGGTCAGTGTCGTCTCTGTTAAGGACATGCAGGGGCTCTCAGAGTGGGTCCTCTTTAACTCTGGGAAAGAGTTCTTTTGCTATCCGTTCTCAGCGACAGAGAGGGTACGTCAACATGTAAACATTGTTTTTTTTATATAACATAATAAATAAAATATGCCTGCTTGTATAGAATAAACAGGATCATTGATGTTTCTAAATTTCATCAGTGGGTACATTGTGTACGACATGTACATGTGCACATGTTTTAGTAGTTTAAGATAATGTTCAACTAATTATGAACACTACAAGGAACAGAATAGGATTAGTTCCTTACCTAATCTCATTCTCTGTACACATTATATGCAATTCAGTAATTAGCTTCCATCACGAGGTATTTAACATGCATAACTTATAAAATGTACATGTATTTTCAAAGGACCCTACTTTTATGCACATACGTGTATATCATATCACTTTCACTTCCAATTTTTGATATCTGTATTATTATTATTATTATTATTATTATTATTATTATTATCATCATCATTATTCATATTAGGTACCAGATCTTACTAATCCAGTTGATAAGCACTCATATCGTGCCTCTTATCCTCTCTCTCACGACGTTAATCAAGCAACACGTAGTGTTGACAGTCTCGATTTAGTAATAGGTTTCAATGGAGGGCCTTTGCAGCGTATTAATCCAATCACCAAGTCATCAATAGCTCTTTATAACAATGATGTAAGTGACTATATTAAAAAGAGAAAGAGAGAGACAGATCAAGACAGAGACAGATTGAGAGAGAGACAGATACAGATCAAGACAGAGACAGATTGAGACAGAGAGAGGGAGAGGGAGAGACAGAGAGAGAGACAGATACAGATCGAGACAGAGAGAGACAGAACAGTGACACTATCCTTCTATGGGTTAGATTTCATGTCCCACTTCCTAATTGTGTCTGTGTCATTATGTTGTTCCCATTGTGTAACATGCTGTAGTGGATTGGCCATTTGGGTGTAATATAAAACAATCACGAAATAGAAACTATGCCTAATGTGTATGTAACAACAATGAAGAGTTTTTATAATATTTATTTCTGTTTTTTTAGCGTCTAATTGATCCAACTGATGTGACATGTGTCAGATGGGTACCTGGTAGTGAAATACATTTTGTCTCATCGCATATGAGCGGTAACCTCTATACTTGGAACACAGAGCAAAAGTACAGGTCATCAAATCCCCCAACCTTCTCCGTACACAAGAAACTCAAGGACACGACCATATACATCAGTCGGCCTAAGCACCGATTCCCAGTCATCAATCGTTGGGGCGTGGGCCATGGGCCCATCACAGCCTTTGCTTTTTCTCCAGACACAACCCACATAGCCGTCGCTAATCAAGATGGCTTCCTTAGGATATATGATTTTCACAGCATGGAGCTCTACGGACGAATGAGGAGCTACTACGGTGGGTTTCTCTGTGTTTGTTGGAGCCCTGACGGTAAATACGTTGTGACCGGAGGAGAGGATGATCTCGTTAGTGTGTGGTCGTATCATGATAAAGCTGTGGTGACCAGAGGAGAAGGACATCACTCGTATGTGAATGGAGTCAGTTTCGATCCTTACACAATGGAAAGCGACTCATTCCAACTCAACGAAAAGAAAAAGGAAGAGGAGGGAGGGCTGGCTCAGCCCTCGTCCTCTGATCTAAGGAGTAGGAGCAGTCGGTTTTTTGATGAGTGTGAGTCATACCGGGTTGGGTCTGTAGGACAAGATGGACTCGTGTGTCTTTGGGAATTAACAAGTGACTCATTAACAATGCAGAGAAGAGGGAATTGGAGCAGGACACGGACAGTGATATCGAAACAGGCTAGTGCCGGGGAGTGTGGAGAGGGAGGAGCTAATGACGGGAGAGAGAGTGAGAAACACGATAAAAGGAAATCAGGATCCCAATGTCCTTCATCAGCCAATGAAGATCAGCTACATCTACCTATTGAGAGCCCTGATCATGGACGCAAGGTGGAGGGCAAGGTTAAGGGAAAGAAGAAGAGACACAACAGTGAGAACGTTGAAGTGGAGCTAGTATCTCCAACTGACAGCATACCACATTTTCCCGATGGCGCAGAGTCTTCGTCTCTCTCCTCCGACTCAGCAAAATCGAAAAAGAAGAAATCAATCGTCAAATCGGCTACTAAAAAAATCAAGAATTTAGTGAATTCTGGAGGAGGCGGAGGAGGAGGAGGTTTGGACAACGACCTCAGCAGCCCAAGACACCTCCATGTGAATAATTTTGAATCTTGTCAAAGCGACGACATTGCACCGAAAATGATCGAAGTGAATGTGATCGAGCCACTCGTGTGCAAGAAGATCTGGTCTGAGAGACTCAGTGATATCGTATTTAGGGAAGACTGTATTCTTATCTCTACTGAGGACGGGTTTGTACAGTTATGGGCGAGGCCTGGACGGATTCCAGAGGAAGAATTACCAACACCATCAAATCCAGGAGTAAGTCAGTGTATGTACATGTAGTATGTACACGTCTTGTACTTTATAATGCATGGCATTAATGTGATTATGATAATATTCCCCTAAATATAATTGGTTCATTATGAGGAATTTGCATTTTTTTGAATGGCATTCACTTGTAGTACATTAATTATTCTTGTTCATGTTCTGTAGTTTGTATTGCATTCTATAATGTATTTAACAAAATCCCTTCTAATTTATTATAGCTCAACAGTCCTAAATCAGGTTCTGCTGGGGGAGAAGAAGAATTGCCTCCTGCAACTTTACAAGAAGCGAAACACACTTCTGTGTAGCACTTATTATTAATTATTATTATTATTATTATCATTATTATTAATTATTGTTATTTTTAATTACTATTATTGTACATGTTTGTTGCCTGTCAGCAGAATCTATTTATAATTTGATAGTCTAAAAATACTAAAATAGACACAACGTGATGCTGCAATTTGCACGTTGCTAAAAATAGAACAAATTGTATTCTAAATTTCTAATAAAAGTGCACCTACTCAACAGGGCAGGTCTAACTTGTGAATGAGCTTAAAATGGCGACTGCCAGTGGAGACATCATTACACTTAATGTAGGTGGTAAAAGGTAACAAATAAAGGCACAGTATGAGTTATTGGATGGATATCTACCCCATGTAGGTTCTCAACCTCTCGCCAGACGCTGACATGGATACCTGATTCATTTTTCTCCAGGTTTGGCCTGTGTAGTATTATTATTATTATTATTAATTTATTATAGTCTAATAAGTGGTAGGATACCTTCAGTGAAGGATGAAACAGGAGCTGTAAGTCTTCAAATTATTTATTCATGAGGGGCGTGGCCAATGTAATTATTATTGTAGATATTTATTGATCGTGATCCTAGCCTATTCAGAATTGTCTTGAATTTTTTGAGAACTCGTGACGTTGACTTGAAGTGAGTCTACATGCATGAATGGTAATAATTACTTTCTTTATATTAGAAATGTTAATGTGTCTTCTTTGAGACATGAAGCTGAGTTCTATGGCGTACATCCACTTGGTATGTATTGAGACAATAATGATAGACCAGCATATTCATGCCAGATAATATCACATGTACATAAGTTACTGTTGTATTGTTTTAGTGAAGAGATTAGCTGTTTGCGAGGAATTAGAGAAGTCATCCTGTGGCTCTATATTATTCTATGCACAGTTAAATCCGCCTGGTAAAGACAGCTTGTTCTCTCCTCTCTCTTTTATTCTTTCTCCTCTTCTTTCTCTCTTTTATTTTATTATAATTTTTAAATAGTTTTTGACGAACTATCCCTAGAAACCCAGCAGGCTCAAGTAACAGCTCTACTAAAACCAGGTACAATGTACAAAAGAAATTATCCACATTTTGTTTATTCCCTCCCTCTCTCTCTCTCTCTCTCTCTCTCTCACTCTCTCTCTCTCACACACACAACAGAGCTACAGAGACAGGTTATACAGATAGTCGGTCACAGTAATTGCATTGCAGTTGCTTACAATCACTGTGTGTGTGTGCTTAGGTATGTACTACATATACAAACAAACTTGGCTCAAATTTTATTGTAAAAATGATCTCAACTGATAAATAATAATCAACAAGCAAGGGTGGGTTACTGAGTTTGCCCTATACTACCTTCTAATTGGGTAATTTTAATGTGTCATACATTATTTTGTCATGCACCTAGACCTTATTGATGGAACCTACACGTAATTATTGTTGATGATTAACCTACGCTATACGTGTAGCCAAGAGTAGATAATGATTAGAAGAGAGTGTCCTACCAGCTATATGGTCTGCTTCATCATCGCATAGAAATAGAAAGTCACATTCCGGTTATTTCTGGAGTACTTATTATTTTTGAGTAGTTATTGTTAGTAATTTTCAAAATTACTCAAATGAAATATGGAAATAACCAAAATGTGACTTTCCATATCTACGCGGTGATGATGCAGGGGTCATAGTGCATAGTAGGACACTCTCCTTTAATTATTGTCTACTCTTGATATAGCCTAGCTCTCACAAACAACACATTTTTATTTATTTTAGTGCTAGAGAGTCCAAAGGTTGGGAGCTTATACACACAACGCCTCCACTTGAGAGAAGACCACAGTGCATTGCACTCAATGCTAGAGTCACTGCTACTTCCCTGGGAGATAAAATATTAGCCGTGGTACTAGGTAATCATGTGCATTATTTGTATCTACTGTTTTTGATTCTCTCTTTCTATTACATGAAAGGTAATGAAATTAAAATATGGAGCATCAGCCCTCAGCCAAGACTGCTAGGTAAGTAAACTACATGTACATGTACATGTATGTACTAGAAAATTTATAAATTGTTAATAGAAAATGTATCATTTACTCAAGTATTTTCACCCTCTCCCTCTCTCTCTCTCTCTCTCTCATTAGCTACATTTGATATGAAGATTCCTATTGATGGATTGTTCTTTATCAACAACCAGCTGGTTGCCATTAGCAACACTGGTAAAGTTGCAGTATGGCAGTCGGTCCAAAGACACTGGCAGGTAAGCGATGGCACCAGTAGTGCCCATCATCAGGGATGGGATCATGTGATTTATTTCTTTTGCTGTTTTATTCATCCACAGATACAGGAGCTGTCACAGATAAGGAGTTACGATACAGCTGGCTCGTATCTCATTCTCGGTTGTAGCAACGGAAGCATTTATTATATTGGTAAGTGATCCGTGCTGAAAAAATTTGAAACCATATACATTCATCATTATTATATTTTGTGTGTTTTATTTTATTTTATTTTTCTTCCTTTCTTCCTTAGATATGGAAAAGTTTCCTGTTAGGATGAAAGACAATGATCTCCTTGTGACGGAGTTGTTTCAGGATCCTTTTAAAGAAGAAGTGACGGCCCTGAGTATATTCATGCCACCAAACTGCTGTGAGTACTATTGTTCTGTGGCTCATGTATTTTAGACAACCATAGCTCAAAAATAACTCTTATTTAATGTCCAATTGTCCTTCAGATTTTGTAGTGAGCAGGGTTTCCCACAAAGCATGCTAAGTGAGCTAAACAGCATGAGCTTCATGAGCTGACAAGCACTACAATACAGTACATTATACATGGGTTTTGAGTAACTTTAAAAATTCATAAAAAATCCAATTTTGATCGGAATCAGCTCAAACGTTCTACACAACATAAGTACATGTATATGCATCAGAAAACATTATTAAAATGGAGAATTCTCTCCTAGTCATTTTTGGTGAAATTTGGCCAACGACCCTGTACTATAGTACAGGGATTTTGACCTGATTTTGGAGCAACTTTAAAAATTCATTAAAAATCCAATTTTGATCGTAATCAGCTCAAACTTTCTACACAACATAAGTACATGTACTTGCATCAGAAAACATTATAAAAATGGAGAATTCTCTCCTAGTCATTTTTGATGAAATTTGGCCAACGACCCTGTACTATAGTACAGGGATTTTGGCCTGATTTTGGAGCAACTTTAAAAATTCGTAAAAAACCAATTTTGATTGTAATCAGCTCAAACTTTCTACACAACATAAGTACATGTACTTGCATTAGAAAACATTATAAAAATGGAGAATTCTCTCCTAGTCATTTTTGATGAAATTTGGCCAACGACCCTGTACTATATATAGTACAGGGATTTTGGCCTGATTTTGGAGCAACTTTAAAAATTCGTTAAAAATCCAATTTTGATCGTAATCAGCTCAAACTTTCTACACAAAATAAGTACATGTACTTGCATTAGAAAACATTATAAAAATGGAGAATTCTCTCCTAGTCATTTTTGATGAAATTTGGCCAACGACCCTGTACTATATATAGTACAGGGATTTTGGCCTGATTTTGGAGCAACTTTAAAAATTCGTTAAAAATCCAATTTTGATCGTAATCAGCTCAAACTTTCTACACAAAATAAGTACATGTACTTGCATCAGAAAACATTATAAAAATGGAGAATTCTCTCCTAGTCATTTTTGATGAAATTTGGCCAACGACCCTGTACTATAGTACAGGGATTTTGGCCTGATTTTGGAGCAACTTTAAAAATTCGTAAAAAACCAATTTTGATTGTAATCAGCTCAAACTTTCTACACAACATAAGTACATGTACTTGCATTAGAAAACATTATAAAAATGGAGAATTCTCTCCTAGTCATTTTTGATGAAATTTGGCCAACGACCCTATACTATATATAGTACAGGGATTTTGGCCTGATTTTGGAGCAACTTTAAAAATTCGTTAAAAATCCAATTTTGATCGTAATCAGCTCAAACTTTCTACACAACATAAGTACATGTATATGCATCAGAAAACATCATAAAAATGGAGAATTTTCTCCTAGTCATTTTTGGCAAAATTTGGCCAACAACCCTGTACTATAATAGTACAGGGTCTTTTAGCTCTATACTAAAATCCTTTGTAATCACAATTGAAAATATAATATTTCTTTTTCATTGAAACTATTGCTACATGTATGTTGCTATTACCATCTTTTACTCTCTGTGTGTTCCCAGATGCTGGTCAGACGTGGATGGAAGTAGCTTATGGGACTGATAGAGGAGGCGTGAGAGTGATAGTACGTCATCCTGAGAACATCGGTCACACCCCACAATTGTTTCAAAGTTATAACGTTCACAGTAATCCAGTGTCTAAAGTTGTACTAGGAGAGAAGCATCTTGTATCTGGTAAGTGAGAGAGAGAGGGAGAGAGAGAGAGGGAGAGAGAGAGGAGAGAGAGAGTGAGAGAGAGAGG
>NW_003546286.1:53112-67053 GCF_000090795.2 Amphimedon queenslandica | reverse complement strand
GAGAGAGAGAGAGAGAGAGAGAGGAGAGAGAGAGTGAGAGAGAGAGGGAGAGAGAGGGAGAGGGAGAGAGAGAGGTAGAGGGAGGGAGAGAGAAAGAGAGGAGGGAGGGAGAGAAGAGGAGAAATAATTAAAAGTTGACAAAATAGAGAGAGAGTGAGAGGGGGAGGGAGGGAGGGGGATGATAAATAAGGGACTATTATAAAATAAAGGCTCTTGTGTTTGTCATCTGTTTTCCCTTTAATTCATTAATAAAGTGTTACCTAATAATTGGTATGTCATGCAGATTCGATTATCCCATTCCAGAGACCAATATCCCTAATGGCCTCCCCTCATGTTTGTCTATTATGTAACCTTCATTTTGTGTATGTCTAGCAATCCAATTACTGTCCTTTATCCCTTGCTATACAAGTACAGTGTACATCCACCTGTGTCTGTATGCGCAACCTTCCAATAGCTACAATGTCTGAGCTCAATGCCTTTTCTGGATTAGCCAACATTTAGTGTGTAGCATTACTATATGTCTGACTATTTAATTATTGATTGACATATCTATCCATGCAGACGTGCATTGCAAAGATTGTTTAGTCGTTATTATTGGGTTATGGCTCCATTAGTCTAATACTGTATGTCACGCGAGTGGCTCATAAGGCTTGTCACTATATACTGTGTGTGCTGTGGAGATGTAATTGATCATTCACTTGTAATGTTTTTGAGTTTTCCTTATTTGTTTCACTTTTACGTGTCCATTTGTGTTTAGCTCTTGTTTATTTGCTTATTTGGGTCTTGCAATTCACAATTTATTCTAATTTTCAACTACAAAATGTTATTAACTTATTATTCCCTCTCCCTCCCTCCCTCCCCCCTCTCAACCTCCCTCCCTCTCTCTCTCTCCCTCTCTCTCTGTCTAGTTTGTGCTGAGAATCACATCAGGTCATGGACGATCACTAGGTTCAGAGGACGCATATCAACTCAACCTGGCTCAACTCCTATTGCCTCGTTTAAAGTACTCTCACTTGAAGGAGCTCACTCGCTCTACTACCCAGTAAACTCTATTGGTAAGGAAAACACACACACACATCGTACATGTACATGTGTGTATACACACTCCTTCCTTTTTAATATTTTTTTATTTGAGTGGGGGTATAATCATTGTTTTGGTGGGGAATACCAGGATTGTGTCTTTTAAGGCATTTGTTTGTTAAATTTTATTAAAATTAGTTTGAACTGAGAGAGGAAAGAGAAGCTGCTACCATTTGGGGTACTTATTTATCTCTCGCTAAACCTTATCATCTCTCTCCATTTCCTTTTTTCTAATTGATCAACCCCCTCTCATTCTTTTACACGTACATGCTGTACATGCATCACCTAATTCTTTGATTTCTGTTTCTTCCCCATCAGGTCCTTATGGTGAAGGAGATGATGAGCAAGTGTTTGTCCAGAGAGTCATACCAGACTCTGACACGATATTTGTACGTTTATCATCAACTGGTGAAAGGTGAAGCTATATACACTATACATATATAGCCAATAATGAAAGGAATTAAAGGACCAAAAGGATGTACATGTACAGTGTAGTATAAAATGATATTATTCTGATTGTTATCATTGTTTGTGTAGGTTTGTGTGTGTCTATTATTAAGTTGGAGGGAATTGGGGACTGTTACATTCGTCATTGTGGCTTAATACAGTGACAGTGTTTTTTGGGAGCTCCTTCTATTTGATTATAATAAATATAGCGGTCCTTTAGGATAATAAACAATAGAAATGAATAGGGATTGTACAATTATGCAAGTGTGCATCATTTCTATAGAGTATGAGTGTGACGATAATTCACATACAGTGAACATAATTATAATTATAATTGCGTTATAATACTGAACTCTATTTCCCTTTGCTTGTACTCCATTACATGTAATATGATTCTGTTAATACATACAGTGCATGTGACAGTGCTTCAGTATAATCATGTGTTATATTCCATCGCATAAATCTTATCAATCATCCTTCCTGTACTGCAAAGTGCATGCATGTATATTACTTGTATAGTCTCACCCTAATACATGTGACAGTGTCTCGGTATATCATAATTATGTTATATTCCATTGCCTATAATGTACTAATCTTATCAATCAGGATCACTCTTCCTCTTGTACAGTTGCATACCTGTATATCACAATGTTGCATCTCCAGATGTACTTTTAGTCATTTCTGCTGATTGTATGATTTTTTGTTTTCTTCTTTTCTCAGTAATGGATTGGCCTAACTAATCATTAAAGATGGAATGAGTAGTCTACATGTCAGAGTGTACATTATTTTGAGCTGCGTGTCCATGTACAGTGTACATGGTGTACATGAATGCTGTTTTGTCATGCGTCTAGTCTTTGTGTCTTCCTACAGCTAATGTGTGTGGATTAGATTTTACCAAAATGAGCAAGATTTATTTAATTTTTATTTATTTACTTCCATGCACATTTAGCAGATAAATACTAAAAAAAAGATAAATACTAAAGCTTATTATAAATACAGTCGGCAAAATTATCATTGTGCATGTACATGCATGCTTGTTAGAAGAATTTGCATGTGTGTATATGTTTGTTTGTGTTGATTGTGTTGTGTTTGTGTCCATATCTTGTTGACTTGTGTCACGCTGGAGAGTCTTAAAAGGGATTGTGTTTGCCTTGTATCCATGGCAGCCAATCCTATTTCAATTATTTGGATTTGGAAAGCCAGCCAAGTACGATATTATGGTGTAGGATATATTGGGTATTGTTTTTTCTAGCTTTCTCTCCCTTTCTCACCTTTGAAATATTTTGATTAAGTTAAACAATTAGTTATTTTGCTTTTGAGTCATTGAAGTCTCTCATTTTTATCTAATAACGAGTCACAAGCAACAATGAGATCTAATTAACGAATCGAAGGGATGGAGTTGCTAATAGAGTTATGCGTGCATGTGCCGAGCTTGTGATACATGGAATATAAATGGATTATACACTTTGCTCTTGGCTTCTCGCCTCTGTCTCTTGCTGCCCCTTTTCTTGTTTTTTTTAATGCCTTGCTCCTTCACTCTCTCTCCCTCTTTCTCTCTCTCTCTCTCTCTCTCTCTCTCTCTCTCTCTCTCCCTCTCTCTCTCTCCTCCAGGGTGTGTGAGATTAATTCTGTTGATGGTACCAATATTACTACATATTGTGTTCACGAGTGCGAGGCCATCAATCGTGTTGGGATGCGCTCAAGACGATTCATATTCACTGGCCATGTCAACGGTAGTGTTCAGGTACTACATTATACACAGTAGATATACATGTACATGTACATGTATGGGAGGCTTTGTTAAACTACATGTACAATGTACATAAATACTGTATGCTATATTATGTTCTATATGATATATTTATCTGTACATGTACATGTATATGTATTATTATTATTATTATTATTTGGTATCTCTACATTGTCTATTACGTACATGTACATGTACTACATGTACATATGTATAATTACATGTACATGTATGTATGCATGTGTACTGTTTTTATGTATCGTACAGCTTCAGTACATTCCAATATTAATGTGAACTTTGAGATGTTATCATTATTGCTATTATTGTTATTAAATAATAATAATTGATTATTATTTGATTATTTATTTATTTGCCCTGCGATTGTTATTCCTTTATTGTTGCTCCTTGCCTTGCGGGTAAGTCTGGGCCCTCTGTCTCAACACAGACATGTGGTCATGGACATACCAACATCAATTGCATTGCAATAATTATAAACTGATTAGTATTATACTTGAACATGTGGCATTAGAAGAGGGCAGTGGGCATACAAACAAGTCAGAAATTTTATTTTATTAATGACTCCTGTATCATTGCTTTCCATTGTGCGTATGTAAATGTTATTTCTCAATCAATTGCTTTATATATAATGAGCGGTGTTCCTTCCTCCTTTTTGGACTAATTGATATCCAAAGGCTCATTTTTGATCTTGTTACCAAGGTGTGTCTCTTTGGTAACAGCTGGTTGTCATGGCAAGTTGCTAGTGAACCCATTCATCATTGCTGTTGTGACTCTTTACAAATTGTTGCCAGGAGGATTGGGTTTCTTTTGATTTGCTAATGATAATGAGAGAGCTGTAAACAATATGCTTGCTTGTGGTATTTATTTTATATAAGACGTGTAGAAAGTATCACTGTTTGTGTCCCTCTAAGATCTTTTACATCCAAAGCAATCCTACAACTTAGCAGTGATGGCTTGTAAGTCTTCTGGTATATGAGTGGCTATAGAATCATCCTGTGTACATGTACAGCGTATCTTTAAGTATCGGGTGAGTTACTCTCTTCTCTTTTCTAGTTGTGGGACTTGACTACAGCATTGGAGATATACCACAAGCTACCACCAGGTACCAGTAATGCAGTACATATTCATTTTTGACATTTGACAATAATAGCTAAGCAAATAATATTCAATTAAAAACAGCACCAGTATAATAATATGAGCCATTATTCCATATATACACAAAGATAAGCAGACACAGGGAGATGTGTTAAATTGAATATTTATAAGCAGTGTGACTTATATCATTGGCAGTGGCTTTGGCTAATGATCACACAATAGCACCTGCATGTACTCAATTCTTAATTGTCCTTTTTAGATCAAGAGAAGAAGACACTGAGTCAGCAAGAGCTGTTACATTTGTTAAAGAACTGTGATCTGGCCGGTGCCTCTCGCTCCAGTAGTGTCATGCCCTCTCGGACTCCGTCTCCCTCCCCCTCTCTCCTCAGTATAATGTGTCCAGGATATAAGCCAGTCCCAGCTCCCGTGAGTCATATGGGCACGCCTATATCAACTCCTCTCATGAGACACAATCAAGGGCCAGAAGAACAAGACCTCCTCCTTCCACTTTCTGTTGTAGACGGCAGACAGAATATACGGTCTTCAGGTGTCTTTAGTGGTTCTACTCTTTCTCTTTCCTCTCCCGGCGTGGCTGAAGAGCCTCGGCCATTTGAAGAGGTACATGTGCCAGCTGTTAATAATGATAATAATAATAATGAAGAGGTCATTGGGCAAAGAGATGGAGACGACAAAGACGATAAAGGGACTGATGAAGAATCTCTTGGTTTTAGACGTGTCCTCTCAGATGCCACTGCTAGATACTCTTCTTCCTCTTCGTCTACAACCAGCTCACGTCCGCGTAGTCAGGACTCTACCCTTGATGGGAGTGATGGTGGGGCAAGATTAGTGATGAATAGCTCCAGTGTGTCTTCTATTGATTCTGATAATACACTTGTACCTAGCAGACCTTCATCTAGACTCTCTCCTGATGGGATTGCTAGTGAATCATCATAAAAATACTAACAATTTTATTATTATTATTATTATTATTTTAAATTAAAAATAATGAGACAATCATCATTACCTTATTGTGACTTATTGTTTTTAACACTCTTTAATTGAACGCCCACGTTTATTGGTGGGTGTTAGTTTCTATAAATACTGAGTGACCATCGTGGTTGTTATCATAAACTTTGAGGTTCTTCAATGCCAATGGCGAGTTTCTTTGTGCTATGGCTAGTTTTTGTGCTGCATGCTTCCTCGGCAAGTGAGCCTGCTCCCTGCAACTTCGAGTCCAGTCTGAGAGAAAGGACACTTCTCATTGGTAGGGGGCTTCTCAACAGGTTGGGTATGGAAAACCCTCCGCCTCCACCAGCATCAAGGAACTTCTCTCAGGAAAGGGCAGCGGACTTTAGAGCCGTACAGGCTCTGGGGAATATGCGTCAGGCAGAGGGAAAGCCACCGTGCTTCGATCGAAATGCTTTCTCTACTACAAATTTTGCTACCTTCCCGGTTAAAGCCATCTCTTTACCCTACCTCTATTCACTGCAAAGTAAACATCACATATTATTCTTGATTTTAACATTATCTATCATTCTTTTACATAGTCTATGATCCGTATAAATTTTTTGGTAAGAAGAAAAGGCAAGTGCATCCTCAGTCATCTGCAGTCCCTCCATTCAGCTACCAGTTCACATTCCCCATCAACACCACCTCTGAGGGCAGGGAGTTCTTTTCAAGTGAGCTCATCCTCTTTCGAAAAGTTTCTGAAAGAGGGAGACATTTGTTCAAGAACTTTGAGACGATACAACTCAACTACATTTTCCCCGTTCGCGTAATTTACAAGGGTTTCGTAAGGAGAGAGACAAGAAGGCGACACATTGAAACTAGAGTTGTAGATGCTACTACTGATGGCTACATTAGATTCGATACCACTCGCTCCGTATTCAAATGGCAAGAGATGAACCCTACAGAATCCACTGGATTAATTACATTTGAGATCAAGATACAGACTCCTACTCTCACTAGTACAGGTCACCCCCTCCCTCCCGCCATTGAGTTCAGCACCACAGAAATAGGAAGCTCCCAGTTTGTGATGAATTTTGCAAGACCAGAGAATATACCAGATGCCTCAAGATCGACTCGTAGGGCAAAGCGTCAGAGTCAGGTAGCATCGGCAACAATACCAAAACTTGATACGAGTTTCTGTTTTCCTCGACCAAAAGAACCGAACTGTTGCGTCAGGACCCTCACTATTAATTTTATGCGAGACCTAGGCGTCAATTACAGCTTTATATTATTCCCGGCTGAATATGATTCTAATTACTGCACTGGATTGTGTCCAAACTTCTGGCCCTCTGCAAGCAATTCAACTCTTTTCTTGCAAGGATTCAAACAGACGAATCCAACGTTTGCAGCCCAGCCTTGCTGTTCACCTGAAGACCTTGGCCCTCTCTCTATGATGTTTTTCTCCAATGGTGAACTGGAAATAGTAGAAGTAGAAGACATGATAATCACTTCTTGCATTTGCAGATGAAAATGTATAGGGATTCATGAAAGAATTTTATTGCATCTTTAATAATTATTAATTAATCAATAATTTAATTAATCGTCGCATTGTCATCATGTTGTTTTATTTTAACTCCTAGTCGCATTTAATTAAAAATAAAATGGCGGAAAAGTATCTGAAAGTTTGCGGAGGTTTGTGTCAAGTTCTAAACAGTTTTGAAGGTTTTCTATAATATTTATAGAGCCTTCAATCCCAGGGCTAGCTTTGCCCAAAGCTTTTGAAGAACTTGAGAAGCAGTTTGACTGCGTGGCTAACGTGTGTCGACTGAAAGGATCCCACGAGTCCCAGACGACTGGCATATTGCTCGTCTGTCACGAGCTACAGCGTCTCTTAAGACTATCCTTTGTTGGTAAAAGACTTTTATTTTATGTACTAGCATCATTAATTTTGTGCTTAATTAATTGTGGGTTTGGCCAAAGATTGCATGTATTAATATTTTTATTTTTTCTCTTGTACGATAACAGAAAATGGAATATTAGCAAGTCGTATCGAGATTCTCTCTCGCTATCAAGATGACTGCATCAAAAAAATGGGTCAGTCTTGACTTTTTGACTGTTGTGTACTTCCGCATCTAGCATGAATCGAAATTACATTATTGAAATCTCTTTGTTGAGTAGCACAATGGGTGCTGATGCTATCTAGGGGTTGGTTCCAAAATAACTATGGACATAATAATACAATGCAAATGATTTAGTCCTGTCTTAAAAAGTTGTAATTAGTCATTACAGATTCATGGAAAAGCATATGATATTATTATTATTATTATTATTATTATTATTATTATTATCATTATTTATTAGAGAAACGTCTTAAAGAATTTGAAACCGAACAAAAGGTCACACGGCGTTACATACGAGCCTTGAGGAAGAGGCAATACAGTGAGTATGGTGGTGGTGTGAGTCTGTTATTTTGTCTAAGGTCTCATTGATGTCTTTGTACAGACAAAGACATCACATACCACCCAACCAACCCACACACTAATATCACATTAATGCTTTACAGATTAAAGCATTAATACTGTACTGATTAATACTATAACTGATTAATACTCTACTGATTGACAAGAGAGACAGCGGGGAGAGAGGGAAGGAGACAGCCATCAGACATAGACAGACAGACAAGGAGACTATAGCAATGAAGCCGTATTTTTAGACAATTTTTTCTTTTATATTGCGGAGAGACTATTATGTATTATGTATTATTATTAATATAAGAATATGAGAAGGTGAAGACAAGCAAAGGCAGTGAGTGGTGGATGGTTGATGTCACCTCTAGTGACTACGACTCTCTCTGTGCCCTCTCAAGAGTAAGTCCTGTCTGTTGTCTGAGTATTGTCTGTTACTGGTTAGTGTCTGTGTGTGAGTGCTTTCATGATTTCATTTCTTTGGAGTCTGTTATGTCTATTAACTAATGGCAACCTATACAATATTAACATTATGAAGGAATGGAGAAATTGTCAACTCTCTTATGTATATATGTGATCCTTTATGTGTGTCCCATTACTCCCATACTCCCATGTGTATCGTTTACTCATTCATGAGCTTTGTAATGTATGGCTTTTGTTGTTAAAAATTTTAACCTGTTGTAGCCTCAAAGATCTATAGCAATTATTTTTATTATTTTGATTTTAAATTACATTTGCTTACTATTGAAGCTTGTGTGATTTTTGTATGCTCCGCTAGCATTTGTTATTACTAATAGACATTAATTTTATTAGTTCTTATTGTCTGTTTGTTATTATTGTGTAGATGAATGGCAATCCAAGCCTTGAATTTATGCTAAGACTCAATCAACTTTTATTAGATTTTGTCAAAGACCCTTACACTAATGAGTAAGTACTAAATAAAGAATAGCACTGTGTATTAATATTGTATTACGAATGCTTTAACATTGTATTAATATATCATATTTGTACAGGTTGCTTCTTCCTCCAATGGGCAGTGAAGAGAGAGCAGAGGTATGTTGTTTAGTCTTTCACTGATGAGTACATCTGTCAGTAACACACACAAACACACACACACACACACACAGTAGTTACTAGTTATACTCTAATACATAAACTCTCTCTATACCTTTTATTTTTAATTTTTCCTATTATATCTAGCTCTCCAAGCTGGCTTCTCTCTATAAGCTGAGGTGTAGATTCAATAAGTCTACACAGGTGGCCACTTCTACACTAATCAAAGCAAGGTGGTTTAGTGGTGGCTTTGAGGGGAGGGAATCTACATGTAGTCCACCAGGAGTGGTATTGGATATCCCACCACTCCTTTATATATTATAGTAATAGTATAGAGCTTGTGTCTAATGGGCATCATTTGTATGTACATCTACATTATGAAGTCAAGCTGTTGCATTTACTAATTTTATAATTATAAACTACCTATTTGCTTTCATGATTATTGTATCATATATATTAGAGACTATGTATAGTATACTACAGTCTCTAATATCTATGATTGAATTGATGTTCATTTTTATGTGTATATTAATTGTCACAGGCAGACTTGTGTGCCAGCCTCTGGTGAAGTTGATTTGATACTCAATACATTTACTAAGTAAGTGAAGGAGAGGTGTAGCCTCTATCCTGATTCCTTCTCCCTTTCTGTATATATAGAAAGATGAGAGATGGACCAGAGTCTGATACAGAAGCAGCAAAGGAAGGAGGAGAGAAAAGTGGAGGTACAGTACATGTACATGTACTTATAGTTTACTATGAGAATGTTTATCACACACTCCAAGGGGGCACCTGTACAATGTATGGTACACTACATACAGCATCCACAACTTGTACATGATGTGTGTGTAGTGACATTATACTATTGGTTTCTGGCTTGGGCCCATGGTGTACCACATTGATTATCAGTGTTTGTTTAGTGACACCTACATTGTACATGCATCCCTTCCTTGTCAGTTCTTATATGAAGAGATGAAAGGGTAGCACACTGATTCAATCTGATTAAGAAACATATGTTTCCTTCAACTTTGCACATAAGCACTCCCCCTCTCCCTTTCTTCCACCTACCCTCTGGCCGTCAAAACTTAATTAAGGGAACATAATTAGGTGTGAGACAGTGAGAGTGTTTTCATCTTCTTGTGATCGAATGTACACATATGCCTATTTTCGCACACACAGACCAATTATAGAATTATATTAAATTATGTTTTATTAATTAGATGATACTGCCACAGGCTCATCAATGCAAAGCAACACGGCCAACAATAGTAATGTGACTGATACAGAATCCACTCCTACTAATACTGCTACTAATACTGCTAGCATGACCCCGCCTGTGATAGGAGATGGAGCAAAGGGAAGGAATGAAAATGGAGGAGTAGGAGGAAATATAGGGGCCAGTGGAGGAAGAGGAGGAGGGAGGGGAGGTAGGGCTGGGAAGGGAAGAGGCGGATTAGTTGATAAAGGTGATGGTTTACCCTCGTACATGCTGACACCTGTATCTTCAATGGGAACTGCTACCATTACACTAGAGGGTGAGTTTATACCAGGGGGAGGGGGAGGAGCTAACCAAAGAACAGCAAAGTCGTCTTCTCCTACAACGGACATTGGGCATGTTACGCGTCCAACTCCGTCCGTACGTGTCACTAAATTGGATAATCGGCCGTTTGTACAGGTTGTTCCACCTCCTCAGTCTTCCTCTGCTGGAGTAGTAAAGAAGGGCTCATCTTCATCGTTGGATTCTAATACTGCAACTACCAGTCTTCCTGTGAGTATTTTATCATGTATGCAGTGTATACCGTTCTATTAGCCTTGTTTTAGGTGAAGTAATTTCACCTATCGTAACACTAGTTTGTAAAAAAATTCAGATAGCCAAGCTCAAAATTTTAAAACTTTTTATCATATTATAATGTTTAAATAACATTATTTTTATAGGCTCCACTGCAAGCACCACTCTCACTCCCATCCACGTCATCTCCCTCCACGTCATCAACAGCTGCAGCTTACACTAACCTCCTCACAGCGTCAGGCTCAGCTTCCCCAGCTGCTCTCCACATGGCTCTATTGATGCAGTCCCAGCAGCAGCTGAGGGCACTTACTGCTCAAGTTAATGCCGGAGGTCAGGGACTGTCTCCCCTCACTCTCCCACTACCTCCAGTTCCACCCTCTGCTCCTATCGCCTCTCCTCCTACTAGCTTACCCAGCACTGGCGGTATGACTGCAGGTGTTTCTACAGTACTAGCAACTCCATTGCCAAAGTCTCTCTCTACTGCTACTCCTCCTGTTTCTGGTGGACAGCAAGGAGGAAGGAAAGGAGGAGGAGGAGGAGGTGGTGGGACAAAAAGAGAAAGTACAGCATCTGCTGGGTCTAATTCCAAGAGGTATAGGATAGGTAGCAAGAAGTCAGAGTCTGAGAAGAACAAAAATTCATAATAAGGAACATCAACGGTGATGAGTTATCACCACCTGACATTTACATTTAACCATTTGTATTTAAGCTTTTGTTACTCTTTTTTGTAGCAATCATTGCATTTATGATTCATCAGTAGTAACCTTTCATGATTATTATTTCAATCATAATCAATGCAGCAAGCAAATTAAGGTGTGGCTCAGCAGCTCATGAATCTACTAAATTGCTTGGCAACTGGTTTGGTGTTGGAAGCAACATGGATGCCCTAATAGTGTCTCTTTTGCAATCCTGCGCTGAAGGCAATCCAGACTTGCTTGAGTCTTGCCTTCAATATGGACTGGACCTTAACTTTGTGACAGAAGACGGGCTCACTCCACTAATGTATGCGGTCACTTATGCAGGTATGCATCCCGGCTGCTGCAATGTGAACTTATCGTGCTCTTGTGTAGGTAACACACAAGGAGGTAGCTACTCCAGGATAGTCTATATGCTATTGGAGGCTGGATCCGATCCAAATATTCAAGACTCTCATTATGGACGTACTGCTGGTCACTATGCAGCTCACTGCAAGCAAAGTGACATACTAGAGCTGTTAATGGAATGTGGTAAGGTCACATACATGCAGGCAGGGTTTTCCACAAAGTGAGCTAAACATGAGTTATAACAAGTACTACAATACAGTACATGGCATTTGGAGCGACTTTACAAATTTATTAAAAAATTCAAACGGAATCAGCTAAAACTTTCTACACAACACATGTATCAGAAAAATTATAAAAATGAGGAAATCTTTCCTTTTCATTTTTGACGAAATTTGGCCACCTGTGGCCCAATTTTTGAGCAACTTTAAAGATTTATAAAAAATTCAAACTTGATTGGAATCAGTTCAAACTTCCTACACAGCATCAGTACATGTATACCAGAGAAAATTATAAAAATGGGGAACTCTCTCCTTTTCATTTTTGTCAAATTGTCTTTGGCCCAATTTTTGAGCAATTTGATAATCCACTCACAAGAAGTTGCATGAGCACTATGCCTACACATGCAAATCCTGTGGAAAACCCTGTGGGTTGCAGAAGCACTGAATAGTTTGTTCATGCTCTTGTTTTAGGATCTGATGTAACGATATGTGATATAGAAGGACAGTCAACATTTCACTTGGCCATTACAAATGGTCTTGAGAAGTGTGTAGAGCTGATGGTAGAAACAATACCAGCACTTGTCAACTATACTACACAGAGTGGAACCGCCCCACTTTATCTTGCTGCTAAAGCTGGAAGCTATAAAGTATACAGTACTCTAGTACATGTATTGCTATTATGCATGTTTAATGTATTCTATAGCTTTGTCAGAAGTTCCTTGCTTTTGAGTGTGACCCATACGTTATTGACCCACTGACCTTGCAGTCTCCATTACATGCAGCAGCTGAGCAAGGGCATGCCAGTATTGCAGGACTATTATTAAAGAAAGAACAATCTGTTCTTGATGCCACTGATGCTAGAGGTACATATTATAATGCACTAAATATCTTGATCATCAAAATTTTATTACTGTCTATATTCATATAGGACTAACTCCAGTTCATTTAGCCGCTAGTAATGTATCTTCATCATTGGTCCTTAGTGCAATATGTGATTTGGTTGGCAGTGATGTCCTTGAGTTAACTGATGCTTCTGGTCTCACTCCTCTCATGCACGCTTGTGCCAGCGGAAGTGAAACATGTGTGGAGTTCATTGTAAAGAAAAAAGTGAGAAATGAAATAGCATAAAATTGCATAGCAATAATTCTGGGGAAAAGCTCTTATGCATTCATTCATTCATTGTAGGCCAATTTAATGGCCAAAGACTCTTCAGAGGGAAAGACATGTCTCCATTGGGCGGCTGAGAGTGTCATTGCTTCATCTGACATAATCAGCCTGCTCTGTAAGAAAAGGAAAGGACTAGTAACAGAATTAGATGTTCATGGAAGAATACCGCTTCATTCAGCTGCCACCAGTGGTAATGTTGGAGCCATTAAGAGCCTGTTGGATCATGGATCTGATATCAGTGCAGTTGATAATGATCAATACACTCCTATGCACTGGGCAGTAGGTAAGCATTTATACCTTATACCATGTAGGAAGTTTGAGTCATTTCCAATTAATTTATTTGGGTTATAAATTTATTACCAAAAATGGCTACAGAAAATTTTTTAATCACATCAAGTAATTAGTGTTTTTGTTTTGCATTCTATTACTAATAAAACAAAATCCTATAATATGCTAAGTATTAAAACAAATTAATGGAGCCTTTTTCTGAATGAGTATTTACATTGAAGAAACATAATTGGAGCATTCGTCATTTTCATCGTAGAAAAAGTTGATGATTTAGGTTTTTGTTCTCTTAATAAAAGCAAAGATAGTGCTACTACCTTTAACAATAGCATCTCTGATGTCCCTTCTAAAGAATGACTGGACCAATGGGATGAGAGTAGTCAAAAGTAAAAGAATCACAATAGCTCCAGCATATGCTGTTGTTGATAGAGCATTAGTGAATACTTCAATCACAGCAAAAGAAACAATAGGTGCATAGCACAATATGTGTACTATTATCAGCATACCAAACAATCCAATCACTCTCCTCTCTTGTGCTGCATATGGATTATCAGGACTCAATACTTGTGTGCCAGTATTCTAAGAA
>NW_003546286.1:51092-52815 GCF_000090795.2 Amphimedon queenslandica | reverse complement strand
TAATCTCATCACTTAGAGTGAAGTTGTTATGAACCCCCATCACCATTTCTAAAGATTATAGATAGCTATAAAAATAGAAAGAGAGCTTAACTTAGACAATGATATGAGAGTACACCAGTGAAAGGAAAGATCCACAGCCTTGACCTATACAAAGGGCCACAAACCTTTCTATTTCAAAATAGGATGTGATTACCGTATAGTGGGAAATTTTGAAGGGAGTTAAATTTGGCAAATTGCCAAAATTTGGTGATTGGTGAATTTTAATTTGGCGAATTAGTGGCCATGCATGTGCCATTGAACATGTGTATAATGGATCAAATTTGCCAAGTTTAATTCCCTCCAAAATTTTTCTCTATATAGTATATAAGTCAAATAATGAATATTTATAATTACTACTCGTGTCACATTCATTGATTTTACACTGCAATGCAAAAGCCTATACTTCCTGACAATTACACAATGAATACCAGTTCTCCTTATGTGAGTAACAAATCACTGCTGCTAACAGTGGTCCATTAACCTCATTGCTTTAGATTATGTGCTGTATGATCAAAGCAATTGCACGTGTTTATAAAATACAGTAGCTAGATATTAATGCAATCATCTTGCTTAAATTTTCTCTAACACTTCATAAGCCTGCAGCAATTGCTTATAGCATTAAAGTCTAAGATAGGTCAGAAGCAGTCACTGAGCAAAGAAGATTGTATATCTGCTTTGTTAACCTAGGCTTGCTCCTAGAGAAGAAACATCAGCTAGAATAGATCTCATACATGCTGCATAGGTACATGCAGCTTTCTCACTTGCATTCAACTTATCAGAGTCCTGTATATCAAAGAAAAAGAATGTATAACTGCTTTTCCAACCTTTTTTCTTGCTAGAGGTCTTTGGACAGCAGTTTAGTCTTATCTTGCTCACTTTTTGCTCACTTTGCTGCAAATAAGCTCAAACTTGCTTATCATTTGCAGCTTATACCTAGCAAAGCATTTTATATACATCATTGGATTACTTTCATCTTTTGCCTGTAAAAGTTTTTTCTCTATGCTTTGTATGTAGCACTATGTGTAGCCATAGACCCTTTATGTACAGGGTCTATGGTGTAGCTTACTGCCTTAAACTTTATAGTAACATTAAACCAGATCTTATTCCAGCCACACCTTATTCCAGCCACACCTAGCGCACGTGTCCAGCTGCATGGCTGAATCAAAATTTGATATTTACTTGTGTACTTTACACTACGTATTAAAACACATTGAGTAGCAAACAGAAAATTAGAGTAGTATCTATATAAAAGTAAAATTAGTCCAAATAATTACTGCTTTTGTTTTAACAGCATAGTGCATGTACATTATACTCATACTAATAAAATATTAAAAACAAACAGCTATGAGCTTACATAGTTTCAACCTTAAAAAGTTAAAAACAAGAACAAACCAACACAACTGAGTGGACAATTGAAGCAATTAACTTTTTTCAATTAATTTTATTGGGTTATAAAATTATTACCAAAAATAGCTACAGAAAATTTTTTAATCACATCAAGTAATTAGTGTTTTTGTTTTGCATTCTATTACTAATAAAACAAAATCCTATGATATGCTAAGTATACTACAGTATTAAAACAAATTAATGGAGCCTTTTTCTGAATGAGTAATTACATTGAAGAAGACACAGTTGGAGCATTCATCATTTTCATAGACAAACTTGATGATTTAGGTTTGTACCC
>NW_003546286.1:48705-50786 GCF_000090795.2 Amphimedon queenslandica | reverse complement strand
ATGAGGTTATTGACGAGCATGTTAGAGAGAAAGATAGTTGTTGGTTGCTTCCAAGTCTTTAAATGGCAGGCAGTGAGTATTAGTACAAATGAGTTGGTCATGAGTCCTCCAATCATCTCTATACAAATCACTGCTGCTAACAGTGGTCCATTAATCTCATCACTTAGAGTGAAGTTGTCATAAACTACCAACACCATTTCTAAAGATTATAGATAGCTCTAAAATTAAAGAGAGAGCTAACTTAGACTATGATATGAGAGTACGCACCAGGAAAAGGAACTTTGACTTATTGAATTGAAAGGGCCACAAAAAATAGGACTATGATGTCATTATTTACTCATGCTTGGCTATAACCACATCCTATTTGTTTTAGTTTGGCCCCAGGGCCTCCAACCCTAAGGAAATTTCCCTAGATCTGGGGAGAATCAAAATTTTATTCCTCTTTTTTTTAATTTATTAATGTTTATTAACATTAATAATAGGGAATTCTAGGGATATTTCCGGATTTTTAGGGAAAAAGTGACATTTCATATAGGGAAATCTGGGGGAAAATTGGGTCACTTAGGGAAATTGGGTTGGAGGCCCTGTTTGGCCCTTTCAATTTAGTCATTTTATTCATGCTTGGCTATAACTATAACCACATCCTATATTTGTTTGTGGCCCTTTCAATTCAATATGTCAAAGTTGTGGATATGTTCCTCTCCCTGGTGTACTCTCATAGTTATAGTATAAGCTTTCTCTCTATATTTTTAGAGCCATCTTTAATCATTAAAAATGGTGGTGGTGGTTTATGACAGCTTTACTCTAAGTGATGGGATTAATGGATCACTGTTAGTAGCAATAGTGATTTGTTGCTAACAGTGGTCCATTAACCTATCACTTAGAGTGAAGTTGTCATGAACCAGAACCACCACCACCATTTCTAGCTGATAATGAAAATAGCGAGAGAACTAACTTATAACTAGCATTAATAGGTACATTCTAACAGCTTACATGAATACACTATTGTCTAATTGGTAGTAATTTCTTTATAAAATTTCAGAAAATCTAGGGGATAGTTTACATTACCTAACCTAGCAAAACATTTCATATATATACATCATTAGATTACTTTAATCTTTTGCCTGTAAAATTTTCTTCTCTATGCTTTGTATGTAGCTTTATGTGTAGCAATAGACCCTTTATTTACAGGGTCTATGGTGTAGCTGACTTTGACTTGTCTAGACTTTGACTGCCTTCAATCTAATGCTGAATTGAGCCACACCTAAATTGACACCTTATTCCAGCCACACCTAGGCTGACCTAGCACATGTGTCCAGCTGCATGGCCAGAACTGCTAAATCCAAATTTGATCTTTTACTTGTATACCTTACACTACATTATTAAAACACATTGAATAGCAAACAGGAAGTTAGAGTACTATCTATACAAAGTATAATTAGTCCAAATAATTATTGCTTTTGTTTTAGCAGCATACATTATACTCATACTGATAAAATATAAAAAACAAACAGCTATATATATATATGAGCTTATACAGTTTCAACTTTAAAAGTTAAGATTAAAGACAAACCAACACACCTGAGTGGACACTTAGAGAAGTTATCTTTTCCATAGTTTAATGAGGTTTTGTCCCCTTAACAAAGGCAATGATAGTTTTACAACCTTTAACAATAGCATTTCTGATGTCCCTTCTAAAGAATGACTGGACCAATGGGATGAGAGTAGTCAAAAGTAAAAGAATCACAATAGCTCCAGCATATGCTGTTGTTGGTAGAGCATTAGTGAATACTTCAATCACAGCAAAAGAAACAATAGGTGCATAGCACAATATGTGTACTATTATCAGCATACCAAACAATCCAATCACTCTCCTCTCTTGTGCTGCATATGGATTATCAGGACTCAATGTTTGTGTGCTAGTATTTCTAAGATATTTTCTTATAAAGCACATTGTCCATATTGATGTGACTGTAATGCTTCCAACCAATATTGATATGACAATAAAGGCAGATATAGCAAATCCTGTCTGATCCCTATAGCCAGGGACACACATACCATATGTTGCAAATTTAAATCCT
>NW_003546286.1:45682-47747 GCF_000090795.2 Amphimedon queenslandica | reverse complement strand
TCTCATCACTTAGAGTGAAGTTGTCATAAACCACCAACACCATTTCTGATGATTATAGATAGCTATAAAAGTAGAGAGAGAGAGAGATAACTTAGATTTAAACTGAGGCAACTCAGGACTAGCTTATTATATATCACATTACACTATGATATGAGAGTACACCAGGGAAAGGAAAAATCCACAGCGTAAAGAGCCACAAACCTTTCTATTCAAAATAGGATGTGATTATATAAGCCAAGCATGAGTAAATATGACTATAGTACTATTCTCATCACATTCATTGACTTCAAACATTACTGTAACAGCTGCATAATCCAATGCAAAAGACTATACTTCACAACAGCACAATGAATACCAGTTCTCCTTATGTAAGTAAAAAATCACTGCTGCTAACAGTGGTCCATTAATCTCATTGTTTAGACTGAGGTTGTCACAAACCATCACCACCATTTTTAGGTGATAATAAAAATAGGGAGCAAGCTAACTTATAACTAGCATTAATAGGTACATTCTAACAGCTTATATGAATACACTATTGTCTAATTGGTAGTAATTTCTTTATAAAAATGTAGAATATCTAGTAGGCTTTGGCATATTATTCCACCAATTCATTACATTATGCTATTCTCTAGTGCTTCAGATATATGCCATTATGCTTACAATATTTATTGGCTATGCTTACAATTATTCTGAATTATTATCAAAATTATTATTTTAAAATAAAGAATTATTATTCATCACACATTACATTGTAACATCAAGGAACATTGTACATAGTCCTGATAGTCTCCAAGAGAGTGACTTTGCTGGGGCCTAAATGGGCAGCCATGTTAACACTTAACATTCAGTACATGGTTGAAGTTAATTGACTATTCTGGAATAATGTTTATTTCTAGTGTGGTTCATTATGCTCAAAATTATGCTTGCCTAATATGCTCAAGCCTAACATCTATATAGCCTCTAGGGGATAGTTTACATTACCTAACCTAGCAAAGCATTTTATATACATCATTGGATTACTTTGATCTTTTGCCTGTAAAGTTCTCTTCTCAATGCTTTGTATGTAGCACTATGTCCATAGACACTTTAAATTTCAGGGTCTATGGTGTAGCTGATAGCCACATGCACACCTTATTCCAGCCACACCTAGCACATGTGTCCAGCTGCATGGCTGAATCAAAATGGTATCACATAATCATAACTAAAATTAATAGGCTAAGGCTTTACTATAACTAGAACTGGAACTAAATATACTTTGTTCTAAAGTACCTACTGTAACTAAAACTAAAATTTAAATCATCAACTAAAACAACACTGACTGAAAAGGACTAATACACTGGCTGGTAGTTATGAATGTTATACATTTCATCAGAATTGGTATCTGTTTGTCAAAAGGGCCTCTTCAATCCTTGGAGTAGCATTTTGACCAAATTTAGTCAAAAAATGGAAATAATTATGACCGTGCAATAATAACAGTAGTAGAAGAACACTATCTAGTTATTTTACATGGAAATGATAACGATCTATGCATTGCATTATTAAAAAAACATTGAATAGCAAACAGGAAATCAGAGTACTATTTATACAAAGTATACAATTAGTTCAAACAATTACTGACTGCTTTTGTTTTAACAGCATATACATTATACTCATATACTGATAAAATATAAAAAACAAACAGCTATGAGCTTACAGTTTCAGGTTTAAAAAGTTAATAACAAAAACAAACCAACACAGTTGAGTGGACAGTTGAAGCAATTACTTTTTCCAATTAATGGCTACAAAAAATTTTAATCACATCAAGTAATTAGTGTTTTTGTTTTGGATTCTATTACTAATAAAACAAATCCTATGATATGCTAAGTATGCTACAGTATTAAAACAAATTAATGGAGCCTTTTTCTGAATGAGTAATTACATTGAAGAAGACACAGTTGAAGCATTCATCATTTTCATAGACAAACTTGATGAGTTAGGGTTTTTTCCCTTAATAAAAGCAAAGATAGTGCTACTACCTTTAACAATAGCATCTCTGATGTCCCTTCGAAAGAATGACTGGACCAAT
>NW_003546286.1:29151-45672 GCF_000090795.2 Amphimedon queenslandica | reverse complement strand
GTCATGAACCACCAACACCATTTCTAAAGATTATAGATAGCTATAAAAATAGAGAGAGAGAGAGAGCTAGCTTAGATTTAAACTGAGTCAACTCAGGACTAGCTTATTATATATTACCTTATACTATGATACCAGAGTACACCAGGGAAAGGAAAGATCCACAACCTAGACCTATTGCAGGGGCGTATCTAGGAATTGGGGAAGGGGGGTGCTGAGGGCGCGAAGCGCGCCGCGATTTTGGCCACACCCACTTTTACGGCGGTAAAACAGCCTTTTCCTGCATTTTCGTCAATTACAGGTGGGGCCAAGATTATTTCAAGCATACTGCTATGTTACTGGCACTTCTGATTGCTCCTTAAAGCACCGGAAACTGCTGAAATCATGATCAGGGGGCTAGATAACTTTGTTAAGAGGCTTGGTAGTGATGCAAGAGTCCTGGACTTCAGTAATTTTTTCTGAGCCCAGCCCTGAGGTAGTCTCGCTAGCCAGACCATTCCCCAGCCTACAGTCATTGGGGTGGACGGCGGGGAAGGGTCTGGTACAGGTACACTCTTTAATGTAGTCTTGTTCTGACAGCAACCACGTGGGTAGTGACGTAATGAAATTGTCATGTGCAAAAGACCCCGCCCATCACACGTGTTTTCACGTGTGTAATGCAGAAACGACTTTTAACCAAATTAAACAAGCCCAAATGACTTACAAAATGCATTCTGGAGGCTGGAAGGGAAAGAAAGAAAGTATTGAAGCATAGATTCCTTTGCCATACTTTGGTACCTAAAGGATCAGCTAGAAAGTAGTAAATGTAACGTGTTGGAGAGCATCAACAATGTAAGTCCTGATACAGGTATAACATGCTCATCTATGATTTCCAAAGGTCAACGATTGTTCATTGCTTCAAGTGATGTGACATTCATAGCAAGGAGTGTGGAAATACAGTCAATGTATTGCAAATTTGTCATATAATAGAGGATATGCGTGCTAAGTATATTCATTGCAAAATAATTATATTCATTGCATACCGTAATAACTTTCAAGAAAAAAAATTAGTTCGTTGGACGTCAACTTTCCATTGGCAGCAATGGAGAAATGATAGAAAAAGGCTTGGTACCAGGAAACCGCTCTGTATTTCTTGATAGCAATCTTTCAGGTGACTACTAGACCCCATTAGATCCTCAGGATGCTTTCTAAGCTTCCGAAAAAGGCCTCAAGAAGGTAGCAAGGCAAGAAAATGTGTTTTCCCCCATTGAACTCTTAATAAACTTGACGTCCAACATGGCGGCCAATTTACTGTGTGGGTTGGATATACGGTACTAAAAAGCTATGAATATACTTAGCACGCATATCCTCTATTCTATTTTATTCGTATTTTATTTATTGAAAATGTCTTATAATGATTATAAAATACAATGAAACCAGTAAAAAGAGAAGGAAGAAGGGAAAAGTGCAATTCAACAACAAAAATACTGTTTATATGAAACAACAATAAAATTGAACCGAAATGCATGTTTCATGGCATCCAGACAAACTTGTAGCATATTACCCGGATACCTTTCACTAAGATGCCTCTCCAGAATCAATAAGACGCTGGATGCTACCACTCTATAGCTTGCTTTTCAGCATTCTCTCCACAACTCTTGAAAAGTCGCCATTTTGATAATTAATATTTAATGTGACTTGTGGTCACATGTCATGGATAACTGAATCTGATTGGTCACGTCCACTTTTGGACGGGAGAACAAGACTACATTAAAGAGTGTACCAGACCCTTCCCCGCCGTCCACCCCAATGACTGTAGGCTGGGGAATGGTCTGGCTAGCGAGACTAGCCCTGAGGGGGGTGCTCAAGCCCCCTCAGCCCCCCCCTAAATACGCCTCTGTATTGAATTGAAAGGGCCACAAACAAATAGGATGTGGTTAACCCAAGCATGCAACTAATGACTATTTAATGTTTTTATTAGTGTACAGTCAATGAATGTGAAGAGAGTAGTACTATACTACTCTCTTCACGTTCATTCACTGTACAATAATAAAAACATTACTATAACAGCTGCATAATGTAATGCAAAGGTACTTCCCGACAGCACAATGAATACCAGTTCTCCTTACATAAGTAACAAATCACTGCTGCTAACAGTGGTCCATTAACCTTGTCGCTTAGAGTGAAATTGTCATGAACCTTGACTACCATTGCTAACTTAGATTTTTAAATCAGGCAACTTGGGACTAGCATATTTCATATCACCTTAGGCTATGATATGAGAGTAGAGTATATACACTAGGGAAAGGGAAACCTAGCTGGACCCATTGAATTAAACCCTTATGAATGTATCCAAAACAGGATGTCGTTAATTTAGTTATAAGTAAATAAAGACTCTTTATGGTACCAAACTTAATGTACTCTTGTCACATTGACTGCTTCAGACTAATAAAAACATAACTAATTTGGTCATTTTGCATGACATGCAAAAACATTATGCTTATAATGAGACTATGCTACTGAATAATGAGACTATGCTTATAATGCGTCTCAACTTTCTGACAGCACAATGCTGTCCTTATGTTGCATTAGTGGCTCAGACTAATATATATATATATATATGATTCTACTGTAGTATTTACTTACCATTATACAAGTTGATCTATTTTTTATTTTCATTAGCAAGTGGTCAACCTGAAGCACTCAATGAGCTCATATCCCATGGTGCTACATTAGATGTGGTTGAGAAGAACGGAGCCACACCTCTACACCTTGCTGCACAAGTCTCTGCACCAATAAGTGGTCAGTTGCTGCCTTTTTTATTAATTTTTTTTTAATTTGAAGGAATAGATGACGATGAAGCACTGAATATCAGCAATGGAGCAAAACAATGCATTGAAGTGAGTCCTGCTGAATAGTTGTACAAGTATATAATTGTTGGTTGCATGATTATATAGATCTTACTCAAAGCTGGTGCTAATGTCCTAGCTGCTGATGGGGAAGGCAGGCAGCCACTGCACTGGGCATTACAATTACAAGGTATGGACTATAATAATATACCACAATTAACATTTTATTTAAATATTCTAAGATAACACTGATGCTGTTGACCTGTTGATATCAGGAGGTACCAATCCAAATACTAAAGTAACCGATGGGCTTCCAGGTAATTATATAATAAAATGATTCGTCTTTTCAGCGTATCTGCTTTGTCTTCTATCAGGTCTTCACATTGCAGCTAAATACGGTATAACAGAGAATTGTCGGCATCTTATTGAAGTGCATGGCGTTGATGGGAATACTATTGATGATTATGGACAGACTCCACTCTTCTATGCAATCGAGAGTCAAGCCATAGACTGCTCAGCCTATCTTCTTAGCATTGGCTGCTCTGCTAATGATAAGAACAATGAAGGAAGGAGGTAAGTTATACTAGCATTTAAAATGCTTGTATTTATGCATTTAATTATTTCATACAGTCCAGTTCACATTGCTGCTACAGTTGGCTCAATTGAAGGATTGGAGTTACTGTCCAGTTATAATGGGGACATCAATATTCAGAGCAATCAATGCATTACGCCACTTCATGATGCAGCAGTCAATGGACAAACCAGTGAGTCCCTTTGGTTAAATAAAACTTGACAGTCCCTTAAACTTCAATTTTAAAGAAAAGATGTTTAAATTATTTTGTCACTATTTCAGGTGCACTGATGTATATACTAAGCGCTGGTGGTAATCCAAGCCCAGTTTCACCTGATACTAGTGTTCCTTCTCCACTGCATTATGCTGTCTCTGAGGGATACAAGGATTGTGCACAGATTCTGATTGAGGCTGGAGCTAATGTCAATGCCTTCATCATAACGGAAAAAGTTAGTTGAACAGACAATAATTTTCCAAAAAATGGCTCCGAAATCACCCTCAATTTTTATTACATTTTCTGATACATATTGATGTCCTTATGCTTCGTGGAAAGTTTGAGTTGATTCCGACTTCAATTTTTTGAGTTATCGTTACTTTTAAAAACTAGCAAAAATCTGAAAAATACCCAAGGCTATAGCCCATGGTTTTTTCCAAAAAATGGCTCCGAAATCACCCTCAATTTTTATTACATTTTCTGATACATATTGATGTACTTATGCTATGTGGAAAGTTTGAGTTGATTCCGACTTTAATTTTTTGAGTTATCGTTACTTTTAAAAACTAACCAAAATCTGAAAAATACCCAAGGCTATAGCCCATGGTTTTTTCCAAAAAATGGCTCCGAAATCACTTTCAATTTTTATTACATTTTCTGATACATATTGATGTCCTTATGCTACGTGGAAAGTTTGAGTTGATTCCAACTTTAATTTTTCGAGTTATCGTTACTTTTAAAAACTAACCAAAATCTGAAAAATACCCAAGGCTATAGCCCATGGTTTTTTCCAAAAAATGGCTCCGAAATCACTTTCAATTTTTATTACATTTTCTGATACATATTGATGTCCTTATGCTTCGTGGAAAGTTTGAGTTGATTCCGACTTCAATTTTTTGAGTTATCGTTACTTTTAAAAACTAGCAAAAATCTGAAAAATACCCAAGGCTATAGCCCATGGTTTTTTCCAAAAAATGGCTCCGAAATCACCCTCAATTTTTATTACATTTTCTGATACATATTGATGTACTTATGCTATGTGGAAAGTTTGAGTTGATTCCGACTTTAATTTTTCGAGTTATCGTTACTTTTAAAAACTAACCAAAATCTGAAAAATACCCAAGGCTATAGCCCATGGTTTTTTCCAAAAAATGGCTCCGAAATCACTTTCAATTTTTATTACATTTTCTGATACATATTGATGTCCTTATGCTACGTGGAAAGTTTGAGTTGATTCCGACTTTAATTTTTCGAGTTATCGTTACTTTTAAAAACTAACCAAAATCTGAAAAATACCCAAGGCTATAGCCCATGGTTTTTTCCAAAAAATGGCTCCGAAATCACTTTCAATTTTTATTACATTTTCTGATACATATTGATGTCCTTATGCTACGTGGAAAGTTTGAGTTGATTCCAACTTTAATTTTTTGAATTATCGTTACTTTTAAAAACTAACTAAAATCTGAAAAATACCTATAGCCCATGGTTTTTTCCAAAAAATGGCTCTGAAATCACCCTCAATTTTTATTACATTTTCTGATACATATTGATGTACTTATGCTATGTAGAAAGTTTGAGCTGTTTTCGGCAAATATTTTTGGAGTTATGAGCATTTTAAAACGAGCCAATTTTTGAAAAAAGCAAAGGCTATAGCCCATGGTTTTTCCAGAAAATTTGGTCCAAAATCACCCCCCCCAATCTTTTTACTCTTTCTGATACATATTGATGTGCTTATGCTGTGTAGAAAGTTTGAAGTAGTCCAATCACAAATCTAAAAAGCATTACATTGTAGCTGTGTGTGACTAAAATTTGGAGCAATGCAAAAGTCAAATTATTAATTCTCTAATTCATAGGACGAGAGCCCACTAACTCCTCTTGACTATGCTACTGACTATCCAGAGATAAAAGAGTTGCTTTTATCAAATAATGCCCTGCCTGGGAAAGACATTGATGTGCCAAAACCAGAAGGAGAAGAAGAGTGAGTATCAATGCATGCTTTTATATTATTATTATTTTCATTGCTAAAGGGCTCACGTTGAGGAAGAAGAAATAGCTACAGAGGAAGCTACTGAGCCAGTTACTGAGGAAGAACCTCCTGAGCTGAGACCAATCACTACACCAACCCTAAGGCAACAAGTATCCCGAGAGTCTTTAGATCCTTTTAAGGAAGTACAGAAACCAAAGGAACGAAAGAGTCTCCTTTCGCGTCTAATGAGACGTGACAGACCACCCCCCGACTCTATAAAGTACAGTGTTGTTGGTCTCTATGGAGCTCAAGCAACCATGCTTGCTGCTGGACTGTTAGGTAATAATAGAATAATAATAAAGATGATGATGATGATGGTAATAAACCATTCATTTCCTGCTTGTTCCCATTATATATCTCTATCTTCCATTACCTTCATTAAAATTATTCCTTACACCTAGGTACGCCACTTGGTGACAAAGCCTTTAAAGTGGCAGCACAAGTCACGACTGACAATGCAGCAGAGTTGAAGAGAGAGGCAGCCGATATGGACACAGATGCACTCCAAGAGTTGGATTGGCTAGAAACACCGATCCCTGAGCCAAGCCCTTCACCAGTGCCTATAGAAATACCTCCAACACCACAACCAACACCTCCACCTAAAGTGGACTTTCATATGAGCCCCGATGAGAGAAGAATGAGAAAAGCAAAAGGTACTTAGGACCAATCAATCACAAAAGCTATAGATGATAAACCAATGACTCTGTTTGCATTATTCAAGCAATGATAACACTGATAATATTTATTTGCTTGCTTTGTATATAGCTCAAATGGATGAGAGTAAATCCCTTGCCTTCCGTGCCATTGAAGAACTACTGAAGGCTCAAAACACTCGCTCACAACTGACGAGACGCTTTGTAATGGCAGAGCTAAAGGATAGTCTTGCTGCAAGAAGAGAAAAGGCTCGAAATGCAGAAGTACTACTCACTAATAATGTGTCAGCATTGCATCTTTTTTTAGGAAAAGGCAAGAGCTGAGTCTGAAAAATTACTGGCTAAGTATAACGAACAAATGGAGAAGGCAGCAGCTCAATCAGAAGTAAAAAAAACAACTGCCTTTCCATAATAATAATAATAATAATAATGATGATGAATTTTAGAAAATGAACAGTCGTGTTGCAGAGCAGATAAACAGTGCACGGAAGATTAATAGCGAGATTGCACACTCCATGAGTGCACTAGGAATCAGCTCAAGGCCGTCTGTCTCTGAATGGCTGAGGAAAAAAGACGAGGAAAAGAAAGAACAGCTTAAATTTAAACTTCACGACTGGCACAAGTTAGAGAGATAAAAATTATTCACTTATAATAATGTGCTGTCATTTATTAATAGAAGCAGAGAGCAGAGGGAGCTGGCCATCTCTCTCAAACAGGCAGTCACTACACACAGGGCCTTACATCATGCTGCTTGGAATACCAAGAAAGAACTAACAGCTCAAAACGATGCACTGAAGAAAAGAGAATTGACCACTGGAGGGACCACTAGACATCACAAAAGAGCAGCTACAAGTAACACTATTATTATTATTATTGTATTATTATTATTTATTTGTAGCTGGAGGTATTTCATTAAAATCTCCTCCTCCTCCATCTCTCTTGGGACACAGACAAACTGTTACACAGAATCTAGCTAGAACTAGAAAAGTAGTCTCAACGCCATCGAAAACTATCAGTAAGTAACAAGATGATGAATTAATGGCTCTTCAATATCACAATGCATTCTCTCTTCTTCTCTAGCTACTGAAGGATGCATCAGAGCAACACCGATCGGTTTTTTAAAAGCAAGGGACACTTCTCCCCTTCCTCTTTCTTCTGGTAAACTAATCCGACGTTCCTCTGATTCACTGGCCGACAGTACACTTTGGAAGATGGGGGAATCATACAGTAAGCTGCTAAGTAAAATATGTACATCATTCGAAAAAATTCTTAATTTTTTAATTACACAGTTGGGCATAAGACAAGATTCCATTCCGGTATCAATAGCAGAGCATACGGACCGAGAACTGTCCATGCTGAATCCACACTCAACTTTGTCCCACCAAACGAGTACAAGGCAAGAATGAGGACACGAAGCAAGAGCCCGCAGCAGTCACAGGCTGATCATCACTCATTGGCTGCTACTCTAGTACCAGCTCAATCCTCAAGAGTCCAATATAGCTCTCATGCTGAAGGAATGAAGAACAAGAGAAGGACACTCTCACCACCACAGCCTGATAAGATACTACCAATGAAGATAATTGACCAACCATTTAGTGTGACTGTTTAAAGTTAATTTACTCAATTTAGCATAATATGTTATTTTTAAATTTATTTAAACCCACGTTTAATTTTGACGCTATAAGAAAACACTATATCTGTATTTCAAGTACCCACAAGGTGTATCAATAACCTCAGTAATGGATATCTTTGTGTCCCCCACTTGTTTGTCTTGGACACTCAATATATACTTGACTTTGTAGTCTTCCTAGTCTATCCATCAACAAGCTATTTAGAATATAATATAGCATGGAGTTTGGGAATCTAGTCAAAGTTTTACCCACTCATCCTTCCGAGAACTTTAAAATGACAGAAAAGGAGTGTTTCAAGAAGCATAAGGTTTCATCAACAGATATGGATGTAGCTACAACTGCAGTAACAGGCACTGAAAGGAGTAATTATGTCAATGTACCTAAAGCAGATAGTGTAGCCGACCTAATACCGCCAGAACTTCCTCCAAAAATACCCCCAAAGCAACAAGGGATCGAGAATGAATTGTACTGCAAGACACTTCCCCCAGTATTGAGACAAAAACCTCCTCCAGTACAACCCAAACCCTCAACCCTGGACAAGAAGAGGCAGCAAGTTTCATTCATAAACAAACCACCGGATGGCTTGGAAACAAACTGTGGACTCTGTTCAAACATCTTAACAGAGCCTTACCAAACCTCATGCTGTGGGAAATACATGTGCTCCAACTGCAAGGAAGAGAAGGAGGCCAGCAAGCAACCTTGCCCGTACTGCAACAACAAGATAATGAGGACATTCCTTGATCTAAACCGCCAGCACATGATGCAGAGTTTAATGGTTTACTGCAATTATAAGAAAGAGGGCTGCAAGTGGTCTGGTAGACTTGAAGAACTGAGCACTCATCTGAACGAGGCAAAAAGCAAGTCAGTGACAGTGATAGAGGAGGGAATAGCTATGAAACACGAATACTCTGAGCACTGGTATAAGAAATACAACGGATGCCCACATGCATTCGTCCAGTGCAAAAACGACAGTTGCAAGGAAACAGTTAGACGCTCAGAGATAAAGGATCATGAAGACCATACATGCCCCATGCGCTCATTTTTTTGCGAATACTGCAACCAAAGTCAAACAAAGCCAACATTTCATTACAGTCTCTGTGGGAGGTATCCAGTACAATGCCCCAACAATTGTCAACTCACAATCCCTCGAGATAAACTAAAATCTCACATGAGCACAGAGTGTCCTCTCCAGCCTTTTGAGTGCGAGTTTTCATGGGCAGGCTGCGAGGAGAAGCTCCTCAAATGTCAATTCGTGGAACACAACATCAACTATCAGCTCGAGCACCTCTCCCTCCTCTCCAAAGCTTGCATGACAATGAGGAAAGACAAAAAGGAAGCAGAAAAGGAGACTCAAAACATTAAAGAAGAGGTCGAAGTCTGTAGGAGGGAGATTGATACTATGACAGAAGAGATAGGACAGCTTAAAAGCACCAACGACCTACTGGGTACAAAGATAATGCTCACTAAGCGATCCTGTGACGGACTTGAGAAGAAACTCTATCAGGCGGTTCATGGGGCCCTCCCTGTACTGCAACCGGATTGCCCCATCACTCTCAGGGCTGGAGCAAAAAAGTTTTATTTTTTCTCTGAAGAGTACGGGTACAAGATTGCCGGACGGCTAAGCAGCAGTGCGAGTAGTGGCGGAGCTAAAGCAACCCTTGCGAAACCTTTTAACCAGCTGAGCCAAAGAGTTGTCAAAACCAGCGGAGATAACTTGGAATTTGTAATTTATAGCGAGGGAGGGATTCACAAAGTATCGCCAGAAGTGACGCAGATAACGATAATAACAAGTCAAGGTATCAGAATGATGCTTACCCATGGATACGAGCTACACAGTAAGGCAGTTCACTCCTCCATTGAGAGCCAACGACTAACAGCTTACATTGCTGATCCTGGAGACAATGTAAAAATCATTAACGTACAGTAAAACAACAACAACATTCATATCATAATGATGTACTGTGTGGACTTTAGAGAGCAATTTAAAACTTTAGTTGTTATACTGTAAGTATTCTTAGTTATTTTAAGCTTGTACATGAAAATTAATGCAGCTACATTGATGTAGCCTCTAGATAAAAATAACTATTAAAAATTAAATACTCATCTATCACTCCCGTTTTTCATAAAAGTATAAAGTTCTGCTTTATTTGACTGTGTGGCTCTTCCCCTGAACTCGGGGCGTCCCTGCATAGCCTTAGCATTTAACTGTGTGGTCCAAATGGAGAGCAAAGAGGCAACAGGTTTTGCTATTAATAGCACAATGAGAATATTGCCACCAGAAAATGACCTACTTACCTGGTACCGGATAAGGCGAACTCCTCATTCCCTTTACTTTATTGTTAGAAGTAACTGATTGTGTCTTAGCTATGGCGGGTTCTTCCTTAGCGGTTTTATTATTAGCTGATGCTCCTCCTCCTCCTCCACTTTTGGCTGCCATTTCTTCTTCTTTTTTCTCAAGGAGTGCCCTTGTGTTTTGACAGCTAGGGGATTGACTCACAGCGTGACTGATAAAGTCATATAGCATCCTGTGCTGCTCTGACTGCTGCCTGTACTTGCTAGCAATCACTTCTAGCTCATTCCACAGTAAATGATACTGCTCATCTCTATTAGGAATAAAGAGTATACTAAAATATCCTGAAACTCACACACAGTCTCGCATGCAAAAATTTACTAAAAATATCCTAAAATGAATTCAGTATATCACCCTACCTCTTACTGCTGCCTCTAGTCCTAGTCCCTGATGATGGAATGGGTAGCGGTTCGCTGTACTCTTCTTTGTCCTGTATTGACTTTATTACCTAATAATGAGATCAGTACATCTAATGTACACACGTATACATACACATTACATACACATTACATACACGTACCTCTTTACACGAATCAAGTTCGGGATCAGATATGACCGGGCGATGAATGATACTCAAAAGTGGCTCTAGCTCCTATAGAAAAGACAGCTGCAATATAACACGATCTCTGGATGCACATGCAGTACTACAAAAGATCATGGAAGGGCAGTTTAGCATTACATAGAGCATGTGTCTTTATAGTGAAGCATACAATGGTGAACTTTATATTGATATTAATTCTCACAGGCTGTACAATATTTAAAGCAACAATGATATATGATGCATATACATGTACATGCATGTACTAACTAACATGAACCATGCTATAGGCCACAGTATCACTGAACACAAGAGGCCAGTGTCTTGTCATTCTCTCTAAATTAGCTTCAGCTGGAGAGAAAGGAGTAAGTTTATAGTGACAGCAATTAACGAGTAGGGGCTTACCCAACTGGAGTGGATATTGAGATGGTATCTTAGTCCTTTCCACCGTATTAGGAACTAACATGTTGTCCTGTATCAATGAGCTGAAGTCCTGTAGCACACATAGTTAATTAAAATCATATTAAAATTATATACCGAAATCCTGTAGTCGGTGACACGCCCACCCCACCCCTCACTGATTGAGGGAGGCTCATCAAGACAGCTCCTCCCACCAGGGATACAGTGAAGGAATATACCACCTGGAAAAATAAATAAAAAATTTTTAAATGCCTAATTTTATACATTATTCTCCTAATTTATTCATTTACCTCCATGGCAGGTGAGTAGGTGTGTTATGAGCTTAGAATTGTTTGCTTTCCTTGGCTGCTCCAATAGGACAGGCTTACCAGAGAGGACAAAATTAATCAAACAAATGGTGGGACGACTAGTGACCTAAAAGAGAGAGAGAGAGAGTAGGGGAGAGAGTGAGTTCATTCTTTCTCATGATTCCTCACGTCAGCAGGAGTTACTCTATAAACGCTAGAGCAGTAATGAAGGTCAAGTGTCATACTCTTTGGAGTAGACCAGCGTAACATGACAGTATCTGATCTCCTGGACCCACTGCCACCTCCAGTCTCCTTACTATTACCCTCCTTCCCACTGCTATCAAGCTGATGGCCTTTGAGGAGGAGGCACAAAGAACAAATCAGGTCACGGATGTCACATATACTTATACCTGATCTTATGATGTCCCTGTGTGCATCTGCTTTGTGTATCAGCTCAACATCATAATTAAAGGAGCCTCCACCACTTTGCTCTTCCTGTGGCATGTATGATAGAGAGTGTGTGTGTGAGAGCAGTACAATTAGACTGACTATACATAATTAATATGTCCTCTCCTCTCTCTTTCTATATACATCTTTCATTAGTTATTTCTCCTCTTCTCTCTCTTCTCTCCCTCTACCTTCATTGGTATATTAGTGACACTGGTTGATTTGAGTGTAAAGTGAGTCTTCACCAGATCAATGGTCTTCACTATTAACTCTTTGGCATGATATGAATAAACAGAGACCGAGAGATCATTGCTAATCTACATACACATGTATGTACAGTACAGAGTATATAGTTAATAGGAAAAGGAGTCTGTACCTGTCTTGAAGGACTAGGCATTATCTGTGACTGAGCCCCTGACACATAAACATTAACAACAGCCACTTCACATCTCTGTATTGGTAACCTACAGTAAGCAATGCACATGTACTTGAACACACGTAACTAGAATCACTAAATAGAGCTACCACTGTAACAAATGGACACTACAAAGTCCATAACATATGAAGATGGACATACATAGATGTACCTCACGGGGTCTTGTTTCTGCTTAATGTCAGTGTTCTCCATTCTTAAGAGGTTCAGGGCTGCCTTTTCCACGTCTTTCAAATCGTTTGGACTAGAAATCACAATCATACACACTAGCATTACGACACACACATTATATACAGCATATTGTGATATTACATATAGTACTTAAGCAGAATACGAACACATTGTACACGTATACTGCTTACCTTTCTAAACTACAAAAGACGACTATTCTCCCATGATTGATGGTAGTTAGGTGTTTCTTAACGCTCTGACTACACACGCTCACGGCATACTGTGTTGCTGTCAGCTGAGCCAAACACCTCATCCCGAACTGAAGCCCTTGCAATATGCTCGTCATGTGACTACGACTGACAGGGGGAGTCAATACAGGAAAACCAAACTTTTGAAAGCCGCTCTGAACCTGAGAGATGGGGAAAGGTTTTGAGTTAATTCTGATCATCTATGATTATGGTTTTGGTGTATATTTTTTCCAGACTACAATAGCTCAATAAACTTGTTGTTGGTCATAATAATGTTGTACTTTAGTTAATTCCTGATCCTCATCTCTCCAGGTATTGATTGGATGACATTTTACTTCATCAGCAGCTGCAACACATACCTAACAATAAGATCATCAACATAACATGGACACACATCAGAAGGAATGAAGGATTCTCGCCTAGCCTTACCCTGTACTAAAGTATAGGGATTTTCAGGCCCGTAGCCAGGGGGGGTTCGGGGGGTTCGGACGAACCCCCTGTTGTAGCTGCAAAAAAGTTTCAGATTAGCTCCTGTCATGAAGAACAGCACTGCAAAAGCAGGATTAGCATTTTGGCAACAGCGAGAAGCACAGATAGCCATTTTAGCTGAGTCAGCACATGGCTGAGATGCGTAAATTAAGACCACGCCTACCAACCACGCCCATTTTTGTCAATTTTTTTTGCTGCGCGCTTCGCGCGCAGCAATTTCCGAACCCCCTATTTTAAGTTCCTGGCTACGGCCCTGATTTTGGCCTGATTTTGGAGCAACTTTAAAAATTCGTTAAAAATCCAATTTTGATCGTAATCAGCTCAAATTTTCTATACAACATAAGTACATGTATATGCATCAGAAAACATTATAAAAATGGAGAATTCTCTCGTAGTCATTTTTGGCAAAATTTGGCCAACGACTCTGTACTATAGTACAGCATCTTGGGCCAAATTCTGAAGAAAATTAAAAAATTCTTAAATACCCAAAGACGCTTGAATTTTAACCATATAGGTTAATACTATACATTACTATTGCCCACATTTTGAACATTAGTAAAGGTAACAAGTACAGGAGGTCTAATCATATTATTATAATACTTGATATTCATCAGGAAATAAGTCAAATATAATCCGACAGTACTCGGTGACAGCTTCAATACAAGACGTCCAAAGCATCTTCCCTATCTTTATAGGGCCTCCATCGTGATCAAGAGATATCTCTGGCCCTCCGTAAGAAGAAGAGAGAGAATTGCCAGAAACTATCACCACAGTCTTCTCCATTTTCCTATAATTATTAACCCTTCACTCAGTTCAATGTAATCACGTGATAACACGTGGGCTACCAATAGATTATTAAAAAATAAACATCATAATAATAAACATGGCACACAACATAATTATTCTGTTATTTCTGTGGAAGTACTGATTAAAATGACATTTTCAACTATTACTACTGGGAGGGGTCTGACAAGTTGCTCTTGGAAAAGTGGCGAGTGGCGTATGATTCCATTGAGCGGATAATTTAATGTTAGTGAGAACCTGCCACTCTAACCCATCAATGGTAGCTAGAGAAAATAAAAAGAAGAGAATATTAGTTAAGTCTTAAAAGCCATTTTTTCACAGTACACATTTGTGGACACTTTGATCGTGTAAGTAAGTATAACTTGTTGCAGCAGAAAAAATAGAACTGATTTCTATTTGCGAAACAATTAAGTTCCTTTCAAGATCAAAGTAGCCATAAAAGTTGCTGCTAGGAATACACATGTACTGTACGTTGCTTAACATATGGAGGATCTTAGACTCACCATTAATGGGCTCATTTTTAGCACTGCTCCGACACATCATGTGTGATGCAGTGACACTGATGATGGAGTTCTCTCCTCCTGTGTCTTTGAAGCGCCTTATCCTAATCCCGCCTTTCTTCCTTATGATAGCCGTGATACTCAACAAAGGACCAGGAACTACTGTAGCCATTACACTCCGAACCTTTACACTAGACTATAAAAAATATCAAATGATTTTAATAATGATACATGTATGTATACTGTAAATTAGGAAATTTATGCGGTCGAAAATTTTTGTTTTTTAAAATTATGTTCTGATTTAAAATTTACTAAATAAGAGACTGTGTCATGTATTATTCATTGTGGCATGTGATTATATGCGTGATCTATTTTTTGCAAAACCTTGATCAGGCAAAATTAAAATAACAGTAAAAATTTCCAGATAAATGGTATTTGTAGTATCAGTACTCACTTTTTGACTGTCTTTCTTTCCTCCCCAGTATTCCAAGTGTATCTCAGGATGCTGCAACTGTTGCTGCTGTGAGTCTGTTGGACTGTGGAGAATCCATAATAAAATGTACATCTACATAAATATAGTTACGTTGAAGGACTTGATGGATGGATAAGTTCAGTATCAGACTCCCACGGGCCCATGATGACACTCTATGTAACAAACACAAAAGGGAATGAGTGAAGCAGAATGAGTGAAGAATGAGTGAATGTGTTATTTATATCATTGTTGTTGTTACTCACGTGTATGAAAGGTATGGAGCGGCTTCCTGTGCTGGTGTTTGGCTCAACTTGTTCCATAACAAGTTCAGCCTGTGCAATGGGCAATGGGTGATACTGTAACTCTACTTTCAGTCTAGCCAGTATACCAGCTATCAAAATGGAATAATACGTGTAACAGAATAAAAATTATAAAAATACACAACCAAATCCCATAATGAACACTGCAAAGTGTCCATTATACATCTACATTGTACGTAGAGGCTAGTTTGTGGTTTTATACATCATTGGGTCAGTTATGATCATGATAATATCTTTTTTAGTAATTTTCTTACAAATTGATTGATGGGAGTATTTCTCCTCTTCATTCTCTTTCTGGGCCGGTTTCTCAGGAGCTGCTGCAGTAAGAGATGGAGCAGACGGAGAAGAAACTGTTCTGAGTGTCTTCTCAATGTCAGTCAGGAAGTAGAGCCATATTGGAAATTGAGGCCCAGTGACATACGCTCTGAGGAGAGCAGAGAGAAACTGCTTGTCACCAGTCACTAGTAAGAGAAATGGATTACTCTTGTGCCTAAGAAATAAAGAGAAACAAAATAATAAAAAAGACATGCATAGAGTGAAAGAGAGAGAGAGAGGGGGGGGGAGGCAGAAATTTAAAATTAAGAAAAGACCCTTAATATGTACATATGGACATGTAGTATGTGACTTTTCATGTATGAAATTGTATACTAAACTATTAGCTGAATTGCTAAGTAAAACTGACCAGAGGTTATGCAAAGTGTTCAAAAGTGATAAAAGTGATGACGAGGTACACTCTGTGGGTGTATTAAGAAAAGGTTCCCCGAGAGAGTGAAGTACTTTAGGTAAGAGATGATCCTCTCTCTCTTTCACGAGCCACAAACGTCCCTCGATCAGAGCAATCTCTGGCATATCCAAAGGCTCCAGTGTCTGAAAATTATTAAAAAAACAATCTTTAAACAATCATATAAGGTGCCTATACTGTATGCTATACATTCCTAATAGAGGCACTAATTCTGACTACCACTTACTTAATGAAGACATACAATTGGCTGCTGGATGTTTGCATGTACATGTACATGTGTGTGTGCATACCTCAGACGGAGAGCGGCTTCTTGTGCTGTTACGGTTTAGACCCAAATCAAAAGAACCGAATGTCTGATGTTGATAAACAGTTTCATCTGG
>NW_003546286.1:0-28442 GCF_000090795.2 Amphimedon queenslandica | reverse complement strand
ACAGGTACATGTCGGTTACCACGACTACCAGTTGTCCTCAGTTTCAGGAGACGCAGGACAGAAGAAGGTTGCTGTAAGCAAAACACACACAGAGTTACACACACACACACACACACACACACACACACTGGATTGATAATGTATTATATTACTATAGAAAATGATGTAATTAGGCTACTCGAGCAATTTAACAACTTCCATTAAAGACATGCATGGCTCATTGACACTGAACCCGCTAATACTATACTCATCAATGGCTTCATTATAATAATAAGAAGACACATCTTCAATTAATGGGAGAATGAGCTACAATAGCTTTACACTGTATACATGTACATGTATGTAGTGTACCACTTTATATTACCTTGAGGCTTATCTTTGGCAGGGCAACTGATGATGCCTCCTCATAGTGAGACTAAAGCACAAAGAACACACATACATCAGTGTAAGAGGCTCTTTAATGGACTCACAGGATCCATGTTCTCAATGCTGTCACTGTCTGATCCTCCTCTCTCTGCTAACTCATCAGAGAATACCAACTCATCCTCTTCTTCTTCACTTGAAACTAACAAAAGAGAGAGAGAGGGGGGGGGAAAGAGGGGGAGAGAGAGAGAGAGAGAGGGAGAGGGAGAGAGAGAGAGGGGGGGGGAAAGAGGGGGAGAGGGAGAGAGAGAGGACATACATGTACATATCATCATTATCTATTCAGTACCTCCTTCAGTTTGATGGTCAGCTGGTGTACTGGTTAATGAACTAACAGTTACCATTGCTAAAGGCTCTGGATTCTTCTCTGAAAACAATTTCACTACGCCCTAAAAATAATAAAAATAAAATAAAAATACACTAACGTATTTACTACGCCACTAATTAGTACATGTATGTGTGTACTTTCTCCCTTCCTCCCTAAGTATGTGGTGTGTGTGACATTACGTGTAATTGTGAATACATTTACTAACAATAATTATACTTTAATCATTGCTGCTCCCACGTCTCTCTCTCTCTCTCTCTCTCTCTCTCCTCTTACTTGAAAGCTCTTCTGGAGAACAAGTGACATGTTCACTTCTCCTCTTGCGAGTGTCTTGTATCCCCTTATGGTTCTGTTACGATAACGTTTCTTACGCTGGAGTCGAATCTGAAGATCATTACCTCCCCTCTTGAGAAAATGAGGATACTAAGAAGAGATAATAACAGTAAATATTATTCTTATGGACACATGTATATACACTGCATGAAGTGATAAAACAATAAACTGATAGCAAAAAATAACAAAATAATTATAACAGGACAGGTAAAGACATACATGCACAATGTACATGCATGAATGGACATGTACATGTACTGTATGCTTGGATGGTGATATGTAAATATGTCAGTGAGAAAGAAATCAATTTTAGCTCCCTGGTTTATTTATGATTAACTTTTGGCAGTAATCATGACTATAATATTATGGTCAAAATGATCCTCCATAAAAGGTAATATGTGTGGGTGGTTTGTCTTCACATTAATGTTGCACTAATACATGTACATGTACCTCTAAGGAGAAGGTGAGGTTCTGTGGTATGTTCATGACACCATTGGCTGGTACTTCCAGTTCATTGGAACGCAGCGAGCGATGAGGAGTCTGTAACAAAAAAAAAACATCAAATCTCACGAGTCACAAAAATTAACACCAATCAGTAAATGAAACTGAGAGTTTATGCTATGTATCTATCTTGAGAAGAATACCTTCATAGACACAGACACGACGACAGACTGTAGCCCTGGCTCTATCTCTTGCAATATTTGTAATCTCGTGATAGTCAGAGAGCATGATCTGTTTAAACACTCAATTACTACCCAACCAGAGTAGCCCGTGCTTACCTGGATACGCAGTTAGGCGGAACTTTCCTTACTTCCCATGTGGAAAAGAACTTCATAGGAAGAGGGCCACCGTCTCTTCCCTCAGTTGCCTCTGCTCTCTCAGAGGAATCCATCATCATGGAGGCCATTTTTATTTTTTGTCAAACCACGCCTTACAAGGTTTACACCACCCACGCATCAGCCCCGCCTATTTTAGGTGGAGCTCGCTGCAATTGCCACTTTGCAATTATAGCAATGGCTAGTCCTGAGCTGAACAAAACTGCAAGGTTTAGAAAGACAGCAAGTGCCGTTCCGAGGCCCAGAAGCTCTTCAATCCGACCTTTTACGGCTTCAAGACCTCGCCGCCCGTACAGTGCATACACTTCAAGAGGATCTGACGAGGACACACCAAAATTTGATGCCCCAGAAACAGACAGGGAATGGTGGAGGGGGTTTGTTAAGGTGCAGCATCCTCTGGTCACTATTGCAATACTTTTATATCTCTCTTAACAATAGGAGACACCCGTCCCTGGAAGCTATCAACACAAATCTTTTACTGAAGAGCTTCAAAGCCAAACAAAGACTTATGGTTTCAGAGCAGTGGGGAGGAGACCAACCAGTGCTCGGTTCTACAGCTCCGGAGAGGTCCTGCTACCAGGAGCTTATGACCATCCTGACTTCTTGCATGATCTAATGCATCGCTCTGCAACATACAACTTTCAAGCAGCAAACAGAGACGCTGGCCCAAAGATAGGTCATGGGTATGGAGATAAGGTAGCTATGATAGTAAAGGAGTTGAGAATAAGAGAGGAATGCATTAATTTGTGCATTAATTTGTGGTTTTGCTTTTCTCCAGGATCTAAATACAAGCCCAGTTTGGTATGACTTGAGGCAGACTGAGACAAGCCAATTTGAGAAAGACAGGAACATGAAGTAAGGCTACAACTATTTCTCCTCAAAAATCAAAGCAATGAATGGGTTTAAACCACGAAGCCTTTTATTTTACACAGCAAACACTTATCATAGGCCATAATTAATTGACTGAACCCAATACAAATGCTATAGTAAAGCATAGTAAAGCAAAGCACTACTATATACTCATCCTACTCCATGTCATCATTCATTCACTTCTAGACAAAGCACATTCAAGTCTCACGTGGACAGGATTATTGAAAGCAACCACCAATTCAGAGTAGTGAGTACTAGTGTACATCTTAATAATACTGCATGCATGCATGGTTACATTTACAAATGACCATTATCAAGAGTAAAGTACTCTTACTGTCATGTGATGTAGGTTTCAGGACCAAGTCCAGGGCAATACGATGACAAAAACACTACAAGGCCGTCATCAGCAACAGTCAACTCAGTGTTTGTATCAAAGGTCCCAAGGTTCAATGAGAGAAATTCCGTTAGTCATAGTTTACTTTACACTATTAACTGTATTGATAAGCTTTTTCATTACCACCTCTTTGTTAATATAATTTCCATTGATGTTACAGAGGGTTCCAGGGCCTGGGACATACAACATAAGCACGTCTGCTTTTGGGGCGCCTAAACCGCTTCCAGCTATTTCACATCATCTCAAGAAGAAAGGAGTCATTGCCATGTGACATAATTACAATGAGTCGATTGTACATTTCTGATTACGTACAATAACGTAACATAGGTCCCTACATGTATATATTTTGTCCTAACTGATTCTATTTAATTAACTTGTTTTTTTTTGTAAAAGTATAGACAAAATAACATTAGACCATTGTATGAGTTTAAAATTAAAGATACAGTCTTTGGAAACTCCGCATCACTTGGCAAAGGCAGTTTTAAAAAACTCTGTGAAGATGATACATAATAAAAGGTGTGGAATGCACAGCAACACCTGCTCACCTTCATAATCCACTTTCCCATCATGATTAGAATCTGCCCTTTCCATCAGATCGTCCAGCTCCTTCTTAGTTAAAGAGTTTCCGACTGCTTCCTTTATCTCACTCTTGCTAAGATACCCATTCCCGTCCTTATCAAACTTGCGACAGATTTCCAAGGCACCTTCAGGGAGTTCTGGCTTTTTTGCCGAGGACTGTTGTTGCGAGGACTAAGAAGGAGGAAACTGAATCTTACAAATAAACAAATAATTCTTACCATCGAGTCAACAGTGGTATCTTCAAAACAACATAGAAGGTTCATTCTCAAGATGACCACAAAGGAGTAAAATAATGGGGAAGGGCCAAATTAATTTTAATTAAGATTAGATCCACTAGTATGGAGTAAGCTCTTGGAACTATGAATGATGACTGTTGTACATATTTATTATAAGTCTTGGATCATAAATAACAAAAACAAACTATGAAAAACATTACTATAATATTCATTCTTTATAGTTTTCCTTCCTTTTTGCATTGGCAGTGCCAATTAGTACACAACCTTTATCATCGCCAACCGTGCTTTCATAATACTTTGTCGCAGTAAAAATAATTTATAAAATAGAAAACTTTTTTAGATAGTAGCAGCTATAGAATTTTCAAACGAACACATTACTACAGTTTTTAAAACAACTATGATAAGCCAGTCTTTGACATCAATGACTCATCATCTTTACAAATTCTATTCAAATGAATCATAACAATACATCAACAATTCAATCACCAAGATTACCTTCATAGTTGACTTGACCGTCTCCGTCAATATCTGCTTCACGTATCATCTCATCAATCTCCTCTTTCGAGAGGTCTTCCCCTAGGTTCACCATCACTTGACGAAGTTCTTCACTAGAAATGAAGCCATTACCATCTTTGTCAAAGACTCGGAATGCTTCCTTTATCTCTTCTTCCGAGTCACCGCCTTTTGATTTCCGAGCCATCATGGTAAGGAACTCAGGGAAGTCGATGGTACCATTACCGTCAATGTCAACTTCATTGATCATGTCTTGTAGCTCAGCCTCTGTTGGATTCTGACCAAGTGACCTCATGACAACTCCAAGCTCCTTTGTAGTGATGGTTCCATCACCATCTTTGTCGAAGAGAGAGAAAGCTTCCTTAAATTCAGCTACTTGCTCTTCACTAAGTTTCTCAGATACACCCTGTACCTAGAAAAGATAAATTAATGATCACTTAGGAGTTGATCTTACTGCAGCAGACATCTTCCTTCAAATGTGGATACACTGAGTAGCTCAAGCTATCTGCTAGCTATTATATCAGAGTGTATTCCCAAGTGTTGCATTTGGGATAGATGCAAGACTTATTCTGATTGGTCACATCCTCCAGTAGACTGGTTGTTATCGTTCATGCAATCTAAACTGCTACATTTAGCACATCGAGCTGCTTTGATTGGTCAAGAGTGATCTACATCCTGATGAATGTTTACACTTCACACTGTTGTATGGCTTCTAAATAGTTCGAACAGTAATAAATATCCTAGTCTAGCTAGCCAGACCACTCCCCAGCCTATAATATGCCGCAGAATAGATGTAGGGACGTAGAATGAAACCAAAATTAATAGTTATATAAATGAAAGCGAAATTACTGACTTTGTCATTACAACAATTTTGATGAGCTATACAATAACATGAGTTTACTAATAAAATAACAAAACACATTATTTAAAAAATCTCTTTGCTATCACTTATTGGTCATCATCTTGACAAACTCTGTAAAGAAATGAAAAATTTCATGATTTATAATTCAAACAATCTCAGAACCATAGCCAGGGAGATTATTAATTTGGGGTGACATGACACTTCCCTTTTGAGTTGGCAGTCTCTTTGTATTTGTGATATCAACTGATATTTAATCCTACTTGTCAGTTTTCACTCCCTTTTATTGCCACCCCCTCTCTTGTGACCCTGGCTATTGGCCAAAATATATTATTACCTTCATAGTTGACTTGACCATCTCCATCAAGATCTGCTTCACGTATCATATCATCCACCTCCTCATCGGTCAAGTTCTCTCCCAGATTTGTCATCACTTGACGAAGCTCTTCGCTAGAAATAAAACCATTGCCATCTTTGTCAAAGACACGGAAAGCCTCTTTGATCTCATCTCTAGTGTCACTGTTTGATCTTTGAGCCATCATGGTAAGGAACTCAGGGAAGTCGATGGTACCGTTACCATCAATGTCAATTTCATTGAGTATGTCCTTCAGCTCAGCCTCTGTTGGTTTCTGGCCAAGTGACCTCATGACAGTCCCAAGCTCCTTTGTGGTGATAGCTCCATCACCATCTTTGTCAAAGAGAGAGAAAGCTTCCTTAAATTCAGCTACTTGCTCTTCAGTGAATTGATCTGGACTTTTCTATCAGAAAAGAAGCTCAAAAAAGATTTATATGTTCTTACTGCAGTAGACATCTTTTCCTACCCACCAAAAGATTACTAGTCTAGAATAGAATCCTTTACTGAGCTTTGCCAGGTAATAACAGGTACAGGGCTACTTATGTAGAGCTACAAGTGTCAGTGCTGCATTTAGAGATCATGCAGCAATCTTTGTAACTGGTCCATTCCAACAGTAGTTAGTCATGATAATTGGATATGAGCCAGACACAGATAGTTAATAAACATTAATAACTAGACTAGCTTCAAATGATTAGTGAAAAATATACAGCCACAGTGCTAATTCGTCAATTAGGCAATGGGCTATGAAAGTAGTTACAAAATCATTAAATATAAATAAATTATGCTAATTCACAAATTGATCATGGATGAAATCAATTGCAAACACTACTACACATTATGTATACCTCAACATTCAGTACCACCCCAATAACTATTGAACCGTACCACTTCAAAATTAATAAAAAAAATTCTTTAAACAACACTAGACTATCTCATCAAATCAAGGATGAAAATAAAGCATGGAATACATTAATTGGTATCTTGGCATAATGTCACATCAAATATTAATTATGTGTGAGTTGCTGCTGTGACAGTTTTTACTTGCTGGTCATCATCTTGACAAATTCTATGGAATAAAAAATATTAAATTATCAGTTGTACAGGAGCATGCAATTGTATTTCTCTAAAATAGGGTTGTATCTTACCATCATAATTGACTTGACCATCTCCATCAATGTCTGCCTCACGTATCATCTCATCCACCTCCTCATCAGTCAATTTCTCTCCCAGATTTGTCATCACGTGGCGGAGTTCTGCAGCAGAAATGAAACCATTACCGTCTTTGTCAAAGACACGGAAAGCCTCTCTGATCTCTTCCTCAGAATCAGTGTCCTTCATCTTTCGGGCCATCATGGTAAGGAACTCAGGGAAGTCAATGGTACCATTGCCATCAGCATCCACTTCGTTGATCATGTCTTGTAGCTCAGCCTCTGTTGGATTCTGACCAAGTGACCTCATGACTGTACCAAGCTCCTTTGTAGTGATGGTTCCATCACCATCTTTGTCAAAGAGAGAGAAAGCTTCCTTGAATTCAGCTATTTGCTCTTCAGTGAGTTGATCAGCAGCCTGAAAAATATTTTTGTCAAATGCTCTAGCAAGTATAATTTATTTTACTGGTCTTACCATTTCTTTTGAATGAGTGAGTGCTTGGAATTGATTTGGTTCAAGGGGCTACACGAAGAGGATCTGTGGATAATTTAATTCCTTGGCGGGCTGGTTATATTGCACACACCCACCCTGACTGTTGCATTTGCAAGGCAAGCAGGGCCGGCTCTGATTGGCCAATTTCTAAACCAGCTGGCATTCCAGAGTCGTTGGCATAACAACAGATGAATCCACTTAGCAACTTCCTCCTAGATCACTTCTGATCCTGATCCTCCCCAGAATTGATTACACACGTGTGCGCCAATTAGAAATGTGCACAATGGCGTACAAAAGATCTGCGCATGCGCAGAAAAGGTTCTTCGAGACCACGTGAAGGATTTTTACAGAAAGACGCCACAAAGAGGTTAGTTTGCTGAGTTTTTCAACTCTATAAATGCATGGAATACATTGTAGAAAAGATTAAAAAAATCACTTAAACTATTTTTGTTAAAATAGGGGCAAGATGCAAATTTTTGTAAAGACCCTTACCGGGAAAACCATCACACTAGAAGTGAGTACCTGGGCATCATTTAGAATAATTTTGAAATCCCGCTCAGGTCGAACCTAGTGATACTATTGAGAATGTGAAAGCCAAGATTCAAGACAAAGAAGGTCTGTTACATACGATTACTGAGACACGACTAAAAATTGATAATTGTAGGCATCCCACCTGATCAGCAGAGGTTGATATTTGCTGGGAAGCAGCTTGAAGATGGCCGCACTCTCTCTGACTACAACATACAGAAGGAGTCCACGCTTCATCTTGTCCTCAGATTGAGAGGCGGCGGAAAGAAGCGAAAGAAGAAGAACTACACGACTCCAAAAAAGATCAAGCACAAGAAGAAGAAGGTCAAACTTGCCGTCCTCAAATATTACAAGGTATCGATAGAATGATTAGAATTAGCGACGAGACTAGATTAGAATCTGATACATAATGGCCTAGAATCTGTGAAAAATCCAATACTTGTACACAATGTGTACATTGTACCTGCTACATGATTTTTTAAAATTATTATTATCACTAGGTTGATGATTCTGGCAAGATCCAGCGATTAAGAAGGGAGTGCCCTAGTCCAGAGTGTGGCGCTGGTATATTTATGGCGGCTCATTTCAATCGGCAGTATTGTGGAAAGTGTGGCCTGACATATATGATTAGAAATGAAACAGAATAGGGTTGTATCTTTTCGAATTTATTAAGAAAAATAATTATTATTGACTTGACATTGCATCTGTCTAAATATTTTACATCTAATGATATAATGCAGTTGATTGTTTGATATTAAGGTATTTGATGACACACCTCTTGATATTAATAAGTGTGGGTGGGGCATACAGAACATTGAGAGAACAAAAATTAATAAATGTTCATAGGAAAGTGGTTCAGGTTAAATGATGATACACACAATGGAAAGAGCTAATGGTTGCTAAATAACAAAATCTAATGGAAACAAGGACAGGTAGGATCCCAAACAAAAATAAGAAATGAAACTCCTACTCTCGTGACAGTGTTGTTTCAGGTCAGCGACGATACTTAAAGTTCATTTTAATGAGATACTTCATGTTAATCTGAGCCACGTCGTACACAATGTACCTACACAAAGAGGAAACACATTAATTAATAAAGAGAAATGAAGGGAGGAGTACTATAGCTACATGTTTCAGATAATTTGCCTCTTTGTTGTGTACACACAGACAAGAAATGATATCAAAATATAGCATTGACTTCATTCTTTCATCCAAAAAATGTCAAAACTTGTCCAATTAACATCTTGGCAACATTTCCTATTCATCATTAGATGTGGACTTACTCATTATAAAGGAGTGATGTGCTCCTTGAGGAACTGGTTGTTCCTTTACCCATTGGTATAATGGCTCCAGATTCACTCACGTAATTACTAGTAGGATCAGGTGCAGTCCTGCCAATACCTTTAGTGCTGTGCTTACCAGCTGGCAGACTAGTAATGTAATCAGCGTGTTCCCTCTCATACCTAAGAGATAATGGGAGTAATGAAGGTAGGGAGGGATAGCAAATGAAGGTAGGAAAGGTAAAGAACTTTTATGTACATGTATAACCATTTTAAAAAATAATAGGTAAATAATTAAACTTTCTACAAAAATTAAATTGCACCGTGTTTCCCACAAAGCATGCATTATGATAAATACAATACAGTAACTTTAAAAATTCGTAAAAATCCAATTTTTATCAGAGTCAGCTCAAACTTGCTACACAAAATAGAACATGTATATGTATTAGAAAAATTTATAAAAATGGAGAATTCTCTCCAAGTTGTTTTTGGCAAAATTTGGCCAAAGTCCTGTACTTATAGTACAGGGTAGAACTTGAAGGTAGTAACAATGAAAACATGCATTAAGGTGTGTGGGATATGTACTATGAGCATGTGTTGATTAGTACTGCAACAATTGCGACAAAATGTCTATGAAAATAAGGAAACATGTCAATTACTACTCCAAGCATAACAAACAGCCCGAACTAGTGCAGGAAATTGGAATAGAAACAAACTTAGCATTTACACATCATTAACATCTTTAGGAGAGGAAACTCTAATTGGTTTCATGTCATAAATAATAATAACATCAAAAATAAAAAGAAACAAGAAGGATAACTAATTTACTAGCACATGTAATAAAAATAGATGTGTACATAACTACATGTATGCATCTTTTGGACAGGAAATTCCTTCTACATGTACATGTATGTTAATTAATGAGTGCCACATACCTTACTGTACAATAACAAACAGTTTAAGTATGAAAAACAAAACAATGATGATGATGTTTCCTAAGAATCATTAGCAAAGAGGATTATCATAAAACACTGCCTGTTCTTGGTGATGTCAATACCAAAACAGAGAGTGCACAATATTTGATAAGTAGCAGATAAATCTATTACCGTTGGATCACTGTCATTTAGGGCAGTATGCTATTAAATGTACAAAGAGAATGCTAATCCAGGTTTTTATTATAAAATTGTAATCACAAAATGTGATCAAACTAGAGCCACATTGGGGAGCAGATTTAAATCCTTCTAAAGCCAGTCCCTCCTACTTACATGTTACCCAGTGCCACCTCACAGAGTAGCATGAGACCCACTGGGCTCTGGGGACTAGTCCAGCAATAATTAGCACTCTTTGAAACCATGTCGGCAAAATACACTCCTTTACCAAACATATACCCTGTCACTGGGGCCTCGGGTGGAGCTATACGTAAACCTATGGGATACAAGGAATATGCTAATGTGTAAAAGAGAAAGTGTTTTAAAGCAGCTTTCTTATAAAAAACATAAGGCAAATGGAGAATAGTTATATTTAATACACTTGACTATTGCTATAGTTTCTTTACCTTGGGATAATATTCCCACAAAATTGGTCAGTCTTGATCCATGCCACAGTAGCATCCTGTTCTCAAGCTTTGAGAACGGCTTGTAACGTTTCTTCTCTCCGTGTCGCTCCAGATTAAAAACCTCTTGGACTTCAAGTTGGTACTGGTTGTGCGTGGCAGCATGCGTATTTGCCACGTACTCCACGAGTCTCTTAAACTCTTCGCTCTCTTTATCGAGGACGCTCATGTTCGTCTTGAGTTTCTCGTAATGAATATCAAGAGGATCCTTGTCGGCCGAGCCTTCACCCTCCGTCTTCAACAAAGAATAAGCAATCTCAATCTCTTTCAAATTGTCTAGCATCAGTATCTTTGATTTTATCATTTCTTCGGTCTCCAGGAGTGGCGGTTTGGCCATCCCAAAATCATGAGGAATGAGCGTGTAGAACCTGTTGGACCCGTCCAGTATTCTCGAAGGATTCTTGGCTCCCGTTAGCTCATTTTGTAACTCGTTTAGGACGGAGTAGGCAGAGAGGATCTGACGCTTTGATAACTTACCGAGTGGCATCTTCTTCATATCAATCTAATAAAGAGAAAGCGCACATGTACATGAAAATTATGAATTATGTAATACAACTCTCAATGGCTACAAATTTCACAAATCCACTGGAAAAATTATTTCCCCCAATCCCCACATTCAGCCATTTTAAATCAATTTCCAACTTAGTGCATGTGATCATGCGTCCCTATAATTAATACATGTATAATACATACATAAAGAGAAAGAGCACATGTACATGAAAATTATTTAATACAGCTCTCCAGGCTATAAATTTCACAAATCTTCCCAAATTCAGCCATTTAAAATCAATTGCAAACTTATTGCATGCGTCCCTATAACTAATATATACATTGTATATTATACATGTACATTGTACGTGTACGATTTCCTTCCTCCCTCTCACTTCAAACTCCATCATGGCATCCTTCATTTTCTGTATGTCAAATATCATTTTTATTAAATCCTGTATCTCTGGGGCTAGTTTTGAATTGCTGCCGGCTCCCGAAAGGCTCAAACTGGGACCTTCCTCTTCGCCATAGTCGATATCAATAGGATAGAACTTTCCAGGGACTTTCCTTGCATGCTTCCTGATGTGCCAGCTGGTGCCGGTCTTCTCTTGATAGAGTCGGAGGAACTCGCTCAAAGCATCGTCCAAATCATATCCAAAATCCTAATTCCAATAATAATAATAATAATAACAAAATAAATAAAAAGAATAAGTGGAGAGAGGCTCATGTAATCAGTAAAAATTTCCTATGCAACATAAGTACATATACATGTATATGCATCAAAAACTCATTAGTTCCATTGTCACGAAATCCGTGACAAGCGAAAAACCCATTAGTTCCAATTTTGATCGGAATCAACTCAAAGTTTCTATACAACGTAAGTACATGTATATGCATCAGAAAAAATCACAAAAGTGGAGAATTCTCTCCTTTTCAATTTTGGCAAAATTTGACCCAAGACCATGTACTATAGTACAGGGACTTTGGCCCAATTTTTGAGCAAATTTAAAAATTCATAAAAAATCCAATTTTGATTGAAATCAGCTCAAACTTGCTACACAACATAAGAACATGTATACGTATCAGATAAAATTATAAAAATGAAGAATTCTCTCCTAGTCAATTTTCGTGAAATTTGGCCAAGTACCCTGTACTATAGTACAGGGACTTTGGCCCAATTTTTGAGTAACTTTAAAAATTCATTAAAAAATCCAATTTTGATCGGAATCAGCTCGAACTTGCTACACAACATAAGAACATGTATATGCATCAGAAAAAATATATAATTTAAAAATTCTCTCCTAGTCATTTTTGATGAAATACCCTGTACTATTATAGTACATGGTCTCATCGTCAAATACACAGCTGTGTATAAAACTTGCCTCTAGTTTGTTCCCTCCAATGGTAGTACCAACACGCCCCCAGGCTCTGAACAGATAGTAGCTCTTTCCACTGTCTGACTCCAAGAGCTGCAACTTATAATATGAATTAGTTCCTTTGGTAATGTCAACGAGACCAAGAACAGCGGTATACTTCTCACCAGACTGCTCGTAGATGTGATGGCTACTGTCCAAACCTATTTAATAAGTAAATAAAGAAATGATCATTTACCATAACTCTATTAGTTATACATTAAATAAATTCTGCAAAAAATTACAAGCTATATACAGTGCATGATACACAACAACCAACAAAAAAACTCTTATTAGCAACTAATATTATTCATGACTAATATCCACATCAGCTTACCACTGTCGGGATCAACAACACCTCCTCCTTTCACTTTCATTTTGACTGTTAGCGGAACTAGAAAAATTAATATTAATGATAATAAATTAATAACAGCTAGTAAATGCACATCATGTACATAGTTATGATAAATTGATAATGAATAAATTGATTGTACATTGTAATCCACACAAATATGAATGACTTTGTCTCTCTCATCTCATTCACCTTTTTCAAATACAGCCGAGTCAGTTTCCTCTCTTCCGTTAGATCCCTCAAGGTGAGGAGACGCAGTCCAAGAACTAATAGTGTGAGACTTGACCTTTCCCAGTGCGTCCCCACTAGCGACATCATCAAGATACTCAATATCAACGACTGGTATCTGATAACGGGACGCAGCACATATAGCAGTGGAGGAGTTCTCTTCAACTTCGGCTTCATTGCTGATGAGGAGGGTCGTGTTACGATTGACTGTCGATGACATCTCTCCTCCAAGCGAGACTATGAGCTTCTTCAGCTCACCCTTTGTTTTAGAGAGACGACCAGAGGAGGCTATTTTAAAACCTGATAGAGGTTTACTGGGATCACTAAAGAGAAAATAAAGACACAAATAAATAATGTACTCTACTATTGTGTCATGTGGTCAAAAGGATATAAAGAAAGAGGGTAATTTAATATATGCATTTACATGCAGGTGCTCATTAATTAGAACATACATTGGTTGCTGTGAGCTTGACGATGCTATACTCCCAACGCTTGGAGAGGGTGTGGGCGGAGCCTCAGGAAACACACGAGTCCTAGGGACATACTTGTATGACTTCCTATAAAAAGACAAGACAAAAAAAAGAGAGTGTTTAAGATCAGTATATATGTATACATTATGCAAAAAATGACTAACAAGAAATCATATTCCTTTAGCTGCTTTGGTATGACCCATTTCCTTCTCTTTGCCTCTGTGGTGGTGTTGGTGCATTTGGTCCAATCAGAGATAAAGCCGGCACAAGAGTACGAGTGGGTCCTTACCCTTAGCTGTCCCCCACACTCCTCACATAAACCTAACGAGCCAAACACCATACCATCAGCACAAGCATCTAATATCTAAGAGAAAAGGAAGAAATAAAGGATTATTAAGCAAAAGATGGAGAGATACAACGGAAGTAAATATAGGGAAGTTAGGGGGAAGGTACGTGACATACACAACTCTCTCCTTTAGGAATAGCTTGTCCGTTTGCATCCAGTAGGTCCTTTAACTCTCCCTTGGTTAGGTGACTCTCTAGCTTGTCACGAATCTTCCATATCATTTCATTCTGTTCCTACGAAAGCCATTGAATCAAAGGAGAACCACACAATGGTGACTTACCCTCAGAGCTTTGTCTTCAGGGCTTTCGGTCTTCTTCTGCTTTTTTGTGGCGTTTTCTTCTCCATCTGCAGACTTACCCTTCTTACGTTTCTTACTATTATTATTAAAAATAAAATAGACGCCAGCTGGTTTAAAATAAATCAAAATTTGTAAAAAAAAGCATGTGCATATGTACATGTATATGTTTACCCTGCAGTAGCTCCTCCCCCTCCATCAATTTTTGCTTGAATTTTTTGTTGATCGTCCCACCTGAGCCCACCCATCCCACCAATCTGTGAGACTGATACCAGCTTCATTTTAGGACCAAAAAAACAACTAAAATGATACCAATGAGGAATCTAAAAATAAAAAGAAAATAAATATTGTATACAATTCACCATTCACTTTAGCGTCAAAATTAGGAGCCTAAAAATAAATAAAAAATAATTTGTATAAAAATCACTCGGTGATTGTTTTTCTTACCTGAACCATCCTGGCCATCCTCAGGGAGTCTTTGGCAATCGTTTCACGGCAGGCTTTACAAGAAGAGCGGTTGGATTTGGCATATTCTGTCCTGTATGGTGGGTCGTCGTCCGCCATAATGTAGCACGTGGGTCTTGAACAGGCGTGGCCGAAGGCGTGATTGCCTAATTCATGGTGGGCGTGGTTTATATCATATGACTGTCACAATTCTGGACTAAATCTTATTTCATTGCACTATCATCTTCTCTAGCACTCTCTGCTCGTCTCTCAATGGCTCACTGGTTCCACAGGAATCCTATAAAAGCTACACAGCCCATGAAATTTGATGGACTAAAGAAATGTGCCAAAGGAAGCAAATGTGATGAATTAATAACGTGAGACTAGAAACACTTAGTCTGATAATTTTAATATTTATATATCATTTTTTTGTTATTTTTATCTTCAGTCAGTTAAAGGTCACCAGACAGAGGCTGTTAGAACTATTTAATAATCATGCCAATTCAGTCGAAGACCTAACTGTTGCATTTACAGAATACATTGGTCTCATTCGAGGACTAGTTGATGCTCCTAATGGAGGAGACAGTAAACTACGCACTCAGACCTTGTTCAAGTGGACGAATACTCTTGGCGGGCGAGTCCCAAGGTAATTCAATAATTAAATAGTTATTTTTAAAGTTATTTTAATAAACAACATGTTGCTATGAAAACTGGCAGACCTCTTGTTAGTTTGATATTAAAAATAACAAATTTGTATAATATCAATGCTTTTTAAAAATAGCATGTATTTTTTAATTTTTCTTTATTTGCTTACCTTTTCTAGTATTCACTCAGATGCCATGTTTGAGCTGATTGCAATAGTAACCAACATGGCCATATGGCACTCAAAACACGCCATGCACTTGGCATCAAGCGATGAGATATCAATGGAGGTTGCTAAAGAGGTCCATCGCAGTTTAAAGATATCGGCCGGGATGTTCCTACACATCAAAGAGAACCTTCTCTCTCGACTCCCAGCCTCGCCTGAGAAAGGTGTTGATACAGACTCAAGAGTCATTGATGCTTATGCACAGCAATCTCAGGCTGAGGCACAGGAAGGTTAGCTTTATCTGATGCATCATGTACATGATTTTATATTGCATGGAAAGATTGAGCTGATCCCGATCGAAATTCGATTTTTTATAGATTTTTAAAGTTGCTTTAAAACTTTGTAATAATAATGTTCCAGTTAGTTTTTGTCACGTTCCTACACAATATATTTTCCTATTCACAGTCCATTCACTTTATACATGACATAAAGAGTGTTTTGTAATGCAAACATTTACATGTACATGTACATTGTGGCTTTTACATGTACATGTACTTCTGCTTATAGTGACAGTGGCAAGAGCTCTTGAGCTGAACCATAAAGCCTCAATTATTTACTCACTCTCACTGGAGACTTCAAATCTATTTGTATTAGCAGGTGAGATTATGATATGTGCAATGTTCATATAATAATACATGTACATCTAAACTAATTGTTATTAATTTTTTGTTTTCACAATTAATGTACATATATGTAGCTGATGCCCTTAAGACACTAGACCAGACTCAGTTTGGCAAGTGGACAGCTTATCTTCAGCTCAAAGGATCAATATATGAAGCATATGTAAAGAATATCTTGTGCATTAGTGCTATTAGTTAAAGTATAATAATTTTAGGCATATTGCTTTTATGGTAAAGAATTACTGGAACAGGAGAAATGTGGAGCTTCTGTCCGTGTCCTACAGCACAGCAAGTTTTGTAAGTCCCTTTTTGTACATTACCCTATGTCCCTCCTTCCTGGCTGTCTCTCTCCATAGTATGTGAATGTGCTACTAAAATATGCGGAAAGTATGCAAAGACAAAGGGAGCAGGGACCATAGCTAAGCCGGAGTATCATCCATTCTTTCAGAAACTAGCACCAATGATTAAGCTACACTTGGACAAGAGCGAGAGAGAAAATGGATTCATGTAAGAAAAAACATGCAGTGAATCAGTCAATCAGTCCTGCATTAGTGTATTGCATATTCATGTATGTTTTTTGCTTTTTACAATATTTGCCTTCTTCTCTTCCCTTTCCTCTCTCTCTCTCTCTCAGATACTATCAGACTGTCCCCAGCGAGTTACCTGAGATACCAAAGCAACAAGTATTTGGTCTAGCAACTCCTGAAGACTTCACTCTCCCTCCTCACCACCCACTATGGACTGAAGAGGTGTATGCTGCTTTTAATGTACCAGAAGGATCAGGGCAAGGAGAAGGACCCACCTATGAATCAAAGGTACATTGTAACTATAATGATAATAAGTAGCAATAGCATTATATATGTACATGTACATTAGTGTAGTGAATATTGTAGTTTATGAAAGACAATCATGCATGTACATGTATATGCTTTCTCTATTTCTATATCCCTTACTCTTTCCTGTTTGTCCTTCTTTGCATCTCTTTCATTATCTTTCATATCCCTTCTCATTGTATTGTTTCCTTTCTCTTTTCTTATTTTCTTACTTACATGTACCTCTTTCCTCTTGTAGGCTGCTGCCAGTCAGGAGGAAATAGCTCCAGTCCCAGAGCCAGACATTGCACCGGCAAAGCATCCACAACCTAAGACAGAATCAGGCTGCATCCTTCAATAATAACTAAATATTATCACAAATTGACATTGTGTAGTGATCCCTACAGTTACTGTGGCCAAGGCCTCACCCTTTTCGCATGTAATAATAATTTATGTGTCTCTGTAATGTATATTGTCTCTATTGTGTCAATAAATTAATTGATAAATTGCATATTGTTTAACTTTAAAACGTGACAGATAATGTAATTTTAATGAAGAGAAAATGTACATGTACATGCAGAGTTTAGTAGTTAGTCATCATCATCACCAAACACAACACCACTTGCTGCTTTCCTCCTATGAATGAAAGCAGTATAAAGTGACTATAGCTATTTAATACTAGACAATGTTACTTCTTAGTGCTAGGATTAATGAGACTGTGTCCAGCTGGTTTGAGCAGTTTATTTGTTCTGCCACTGCTGGTAGAGGATATACCGCCCAGATCTGTTGAGGAGGGCGGGACATAGAGACCACGATGAGTGGATTTCTAATGGAGAGTGAAAGATTAAGCAAAAAGCTCCAGTTTATACTAACTAAGATGCAATCCATAAACCTGGTACATTTTAATACTATTATTATTATTATTACCTTTGCTTCCTCAAGCTGTATCTTTGTATCTATTTATAGCAAATAAAATATGACACTATTTTTTTATAGTGTACATGTACATGTAAATACCTTTGAGATCTTCCTCTAATAATGTGATCCTATCAAACAGTTTAAATACTAAACTCTTTAGTTCTTCCCTGTTGTCATTCGCTGGTAGTTTATTGAGTTCAATGTCAATTTTCCTACCTCCGGAGGACAATACAAGCAATAGTGAAGAGGATGAGGTCACAGAGACGTTAACAATCGAACCATCTTGTAGATAGTCTCTGTGATGAATGAAGGAATTGATGCAGGTGCAATTATATCTCACATATTGTTACCTTAATTCTTTCATAGTTATTTTCTTTTAAAAGAATAGAGGAAGGGAGAGGGAGAGAGGGAGAGAGTGGAGTAATATGCAACTTGTACATTATGCTTCGTTCTTACAAGATCATTTATGAGTGAATCGGAGCTCTTCCATACACTAGTACCATCTGTTAAACTGTAAATAATTAATACTTATATAATAATTGTGCATTTATTCATTCTCCACAGGCAGCCCCACCCCCTTATTAGCTCCACCCACAGCCACACCCAAACACTCACCGTACAATCCATTGCTCATTCTCTACTGTACAGTAGCATATATATGGAGAAGCTTTCCTGAGTATATCCAGTTTGCTTCCTGGATGCTTCAATGAACTGCTCATTTTCTTCAGTGCCCCGCAGAGAGTCTCAGCTAGCAGTAAGCAGCCATGACAGATACGTGAACGGAGGTGACCGATCCCGTGTTACATCATCATCATGGCGGGGATCGGGAAGCACAGACAGATTCCATCACTTGTTGGTACTCCTAATCAGAGCTTTAGGGGTATGCAGACTAGTCAGAGGGGCCCAGTACAGTAAGGATTATAGTTTGAGTGCTTTAACAATGTGTGCTTGTGTTGTAGGGTATTCACGCATTCAGAGGAGGTGTTGGAAGATTCAGACACCTATTCCTTAAGAGCAAAGAACTGGCCAGTCCCAGTCAAAGTACAGGAGGAACTCGTCACACCAGGAAATGGTATATAATTGTGTTTGTGGGTGTGGCTTAACAATTAATTTTATTAAGCTATGGTCATTTTTAACGGTAGCCATTGTTACATTTTCTCATACACATTGATGTCTGTGTGCTATGTAGCCTCGGAAAGTTTGAGCTATTCCCGACAAATAACTTTCAAGTTATAAGCATTTTGGCTCACTGAAGCTTTGACAATACAATTGTTTGTTATTCAAAAACATGTATAGTTTAATAAAGTTATTGTCCCTATGCAAGCAGTCCTGTTAGTTTGTTTTCTACTAGTTTTATCAAGTGGACTGATTGGACTCCATGGATCTGGTTGGGTTGTATTTGTTACTCAAAAGAGAGCTTACCTCTGGAGACAGTCATTAGATCAAGGACCAGTGAGCAGCTCAGCCAACCTCTCTTGATTATTTATTTAAAATCATGAATCATTAAAATCATTATGAATCATTAAAATCTTTAATCGTTTATGTTATTTTGTATAGTCGGGTGTCTCTCATCAGCTCTCTCTGTCTCCTACTGCTTTACAATGGAACTCATCACTGATTGATATTCACTCAGCATTCCCTCATACACCATCCAGCACGTATGTACACATGTACATGTAGTAAATGTATAACATGTTACTATTGTGTAGCATTACTTTAATTGTTGTATATGTACATGTAAATACATGTACATGTACTTATAAAGCAATTGCCAAATGAAGGCACTTACCTGTGCAGATGCAACCATGTATCTACAATTCTACAAACAAAGATGCACAATATATACATGTACATACATGTGCAGTAAATGCATTTAATACAGTACATGTGCATGTACATGAAATACTTATTTTGTTATTTCTTAGGCAAGTACTAGCCGTTTCGCCTGAAGGTATTGCGTCGTTTTGGAAGAACATCCTTCATGAGAGTCCTGACTTTAGCTTGAAACTAGAGCTGAGCAGCGACACTGTACATTCTGTGAGGAAACTTCAAGTGAGAGAGAAGAAGAAGAAGGAAAGAGGATTCTTAACCCTCTCTCTTTTTTATTATTATATAGGGCTCCGATGGATATGTGTTGCTCACTGCTTCAGGATCCTTACTTTTAATAAATACTTCAGTGTCACAGGTATAAGATTTAATGCTGTTATTTTTAAGCTTTAATAATGTGCATAAATTGTACATTTATTCCATCTGGAGTACATGTATCTCTCATAAAACTGTAGTAGACTAGTTTCCAATTATTGTTACATTTTGTTATCCATTAGCCATTGATCACTGTGATCCCAGTTGGTCACCAAAGCCACGCTTTCTCTGGATTTGGTAAGAGACTCTCTTCTCTCTTCTTTGGCGGAGGGACCAAAGGTCTAACTAATGTTAGTATAGCAATTTAATGCCATTTTCTTGCATTATTGCATTTATTTCTTGGCCTATCTAATATTTGATTATAATTTTCATTTGTAGAGTTCAGTTAAAATGGTTACATGGAATGTTAGTGAGCAATCATACGAGTAGGTTTTAATTTATGTAACATGGACAATTGAACATATGTATACCATTCTATTGGAATTATTAGCAGTCCATTCTTATTTTGTATAGTATATTATTTGTATTGACGTCAGCACATCTTCAATGCTGGAAGGTTTATTCTTCACTTGAAATGGACCAGGTAAGCAAAATGTAAAAGAATGATCACATTTTATTGCATTTTTTTAATTTTTTAATTTTTAATGAAGATGATGCTCCTAGACTTTGATGTGTTGTCAATGATCAAAGCTGACTTCCAGGACCTTAAATGGGTATTCACACATACATGTAAATGTACATGTATTCTGTACATATACTATATTTATTTACTTGTACATTATAATTCACTATCATGCAATTACGTTAATTTCAGGTTAATTCTCACTTACGTAAGATGTGGCTATTAGACATGCAAGCAACCTGGTAAGCAAGCACACAATTAAATAATAAAAATGTCTCTGATTGTCATCATCTCTCTAGTGAAGGGCTCATGATATTATTTGGAGCATCAATGGATTCATCAGTGGTACTGTATGGTATTGCTGTATTGCCACTGTACATGGAGTCTCCACCATACTCATGCACTAGTATAATTCAGCTATCACTGACCAATGAGCATCAGGTGAGTATACATGTACATGTACCAGCAAGACTGCATGTAGTATAGTAGTGTAATACTTAGTGTAATAGTAATGATAATGGTTATACATGTAATAGTGTTTTACATTACTCAAAAATCAGGCCAAAGTCCCTGTACTATAGTACAGGGTACTTGGCCAAATTTCACCAAAAATGACATGGAGATAATTCTCCATTTTTATAATTTTTTCTCATGCATATACGTGTTCTTATGTTGTGTAGCAAGTTTGAGCTGATTTCAATTAAAATTGAATTTTTTATGAATTTTTAAACTATTTTGACAAAGTGAAAGTAATAGTAATTATAAAAATGTTTAATTTTGATAATGCTTACATACATATGGTTGGTTAACTTGGTTTATACATGTACCTCTATATAGGATGATACTGAGCCAGTATTGCTTGATGTCTCAATGGAAGGATCTCATTCATCACCACAATTGTCTGTATACACTGGAAACCTCATAATACCAATACACTGTACCTATAACACACGCACACACACACACACACACACACACACTTCAAGCAATGTGTTAGAGGAGTGATTGATATCAAGGAGATTACATTGTACATTAATTTTTTTTAAATTTATTTTATTTTTGGTGTAGGCTCTCATTTGAGTAATGTTAATAACGCTCAGAAGATCTCATTTCCTGAACCAAATCTCATTCTAGGATCAGGTTAGGTCAATGTACTTCAACTGCCAACCTTAATGAAAGAACAATCCTTTCTCTCTCTCTCTAGGCATATTTGAAGGAGACGTATTATTCTTTACTAAACAACACGGAGTCATATCTCTCTCTGCCTTCCCTCCAACGCCATCAGCTTCACCTCCTAAGAAAATTAAGTACATGAGATATGATCCTTTGTCTCTCCTGTTACTCAATTAGGAGTACATGTACATGTACATGTACATATGTGATGTGATCCTCTGTCACTTATTGCTATAATATATCATTAAGAGTACATATGTGATGTGATCCTCTATTTCTTATTTATTAGGAGTACATATGTCACAAGTGGCCAGACACTACAGCAACTACTAACTGCTAGCACTGGAGGAGTACCTACTGATGGAATGGAGACAGAAACAGAGCAGCTCCAACAAGCTTTTCTACTCTATCTAGGAAACAACATGGTAGCAGACTAGCAGTATCTACGATCCTAGTTCTTTCATATTCTCTTTGTCTCTCTCCTCCACGCTCCCTCCTGTTATTATAGGCTGAAGCAGTTGATTTATGCTCTCAGCTGTTTCCAGTTAGTTCGTTTGCAGGTGGTGTCAATACGGCTGGTGATGTATGCTCGATTAGACTCAGTGAAATGATTCTTAATGATGTACCGGCCTCTGATCCAAGATGGAACAAGACAGGTAAGTATGGAATTGGAATTCCTATAGTACATGCATGAAGTATGTAGTATAGTGAAGATTAAAATTGATTATATTTTTTTATTATATTATATTTATCTATTATTATATTATATTTTTATTATTTAATGTGTTTTTAGATACCCTTGGTTCCTATTCACTAATAATACTTAATCAGCTCCAAGATAAGCAGAAAGCTCACCGCAAACTTATTCAATTCCTCATTGATATGGAGCTGCTTAATCTTGTAATTTCTTCACATGCACACACACATAATATTAATATTAAAATATTAATTACTTTGTTTGCCCCATTCCACTGTATTCATGCAGGGTTTCCCACAAAGCATGCTAAGTGAGCTAAACAGCATGAGCTTCATGAGCTGACAAGCACTACAATACAGTACATGGCATTTGGAGTGACTTTAAAAATTCATAAAAAATCCAAGTTTGATCGGAATCGACTCAAAGTTGATGCACAACGTAAGGGCATGTATATGTATCAGAAAAAAATTATAAAATCAAGAATTCTCTTCTAGTCATTTTTGTCAAAATACCCTGTACTTTAGTAAACATAAAAAATTTAAAAAAACTAGATGAAGTAGGATTCCGAATGACCAACGAAAATACGAAATGAAAATCCTACTCGTGACGCAAATTCTACTCTACATTGCAAAGTGATCCGTAATTCTTACATAATAACATTAAAAGTACAATGTAGAGTAGAATTTGCGTCACAAGTAGCATTTTCATTTCGTATTCGTGACGCAAATTCTACTCTACATTGCAAAGTGATCCGTAATTCTTACATAATAACATTAAAAGTACAATGTAGAGTAGAATTTGCGTCACAAGTAGCATTTTCATTTCGTATTTTCGTTGGTCGTTCGGAATCTTACTTCATCTTGTTTTTTTAAATTTTTTAAAGTACAGGGTCATTGGCCGAATTTTGCCAAAAATGACTAGGAGAGAATTCTCTATTTTTATAATATTTTCTGATACATATACATGTTCTTATGTCGTGTAGCAAGTTTGAGCTGATTCCGATTGAATTCAGATTTTTTACGAATTTTTAAAGTTACTCAAAAATCGGGTGAAAGTCCCTGTACTAAAAAATTTAAAAAACAAGACAAGTAGGATTCCGAACAACCAACAAAAATATGAAATGAAAATCCTACTCTCGTGACAAATTCTACTCTATATTGTACTTTTAATGTTATTATGTAAGAATTACGGATCACCTTGCAATGTAGAGTAGAATTTGTGTCACGAGAGTAGGATTTTCATTTTGTATTTTCGTTGGTTGTTCAGAATCCTACTTGTCTTGTTTTTTTAATTTTTTATGTTCTTGTTTGTGTTGATTTTTTTATAATATTTATAATATTTCTTCAGTTACAATTGTGATACTTGTTGATTTTACACAAACAATAATTTTCTTAATCATTATTATCATTGTTATGACTTTACAGCATATGAGATTGAGAGACAGCTCTGATTGAATAGATATGGTGAAGGACTATTTACTATAATGATGATAAGTGAAATTAATGCTATAGTCTTGACAGAGTCCTTGTTCAAAAAGCTCCATCTTCCCTGCAATCCTGTAGCTATTCTGGCCTGTTGTCAAATTCATATTATTGTTGCATTATTCATCAATTTGATTGCTTTTTTTTTAATAAAATAATTCATTACACACTTGATAAAAGAATAATATGCAAGATTAATGCCTTTTCATAGTTGGAAACCTCCACTAAGTAATTGATTCCAAGCATAGCCAGCCTTAGCTAGGTAAGAAAATTGCTTGCTTTTCCCAGTTCTGAGATCTGAGCATGTGCGACGCCCAAATTTTGGAGCACATGCTTCTATAATTAACAAAATGGTGGCATGAGGTAAGTTGGTAAGACCCAACAGTCACAGTATCACTTCTTCTTTCTTGGAGAATGATTCTAGGGGACAAGGACCTGCGCATACCCTATTGGAGTAGAATGGTGTAAGAATTAGCCTTCTATTATGAGCCAAGATTGAGATAAAGACCGACAATTGGATTGACAGGACTAACTTGATGATGAAGATGAAAAAAGGTTGCTGAACAAAACGGCTGGTTCGCCGATTTTTGACTTTTCACTTAGACAAGGTCTAGAGCCACGCTAGCTGTACCATTGGAGTCCTCTGGTCAAGATAAGGTCCTCTAAGAAGTCTGGTAAGCATAGGAGCTTGTTTTCCCGGTATAGCAAGGCTGCAAAAGTAGTGGCAGCCATTTTGTTTGGGGGTGAATCCTACTTAGTAACGCTACCCGCGTTACTAATAGTACAGGGACTTTAGTCTAATTTTTGAGCAACTTGATAAGCCAAAATTTTGTGGGAAGCCCTGATGCATAACGTGTTATTTATTATTTTATTTGCAGTTGACTTGTGTCACTCTCAGAGGGTCAGTGTTGCTAACTCGTAATGTTTTGTGTGAGAATTCAGAGAAGATTGCAGCCAGCATTGCACTGAGGGAAAACCAGAATAAGTGAGAGAGTGCAGGATTATTCATTTTTATTATTATTGTAGAGATGTTGAAGAAGCTGCTAAGATTGTTGTTCAAAAGCGCTCCCCATTATCACAAATACGTCCAGGACTAACCACACAAGATGTATTCTATAGCCAAGTAAAGAATGAAATTCGAGTCTCTAATGTGATTCTAAAGATAAAACTCGTTATATGTAGGTTTCACTGATTGATGAGATATTTCCTCCACTGATACAATCATGCGAGTCTTTCAGTGCTGATGGAGATATGGTTGGTGTCACTAGAATAGCATTCACTATAAAAGTAATGTTAACAGTAATAGTCCTTGTAATATTTTATTTTTTTGTTTTAATACTTTATTTCAGTCCATGTTAAGTAGTGCTATACAGTATCGTATAAGCCATGTTGATTTATATACTAGCAGTAGGCCAATTCGAAGGGTCTATCATACTGAATTTATACCATGGACTGGTGAGACATAACTGTATCTGCATTAGGGATTTTATTCCTCTCTCTTATTAGCCTGTGAAGAGATGTTGGATCTATTGAGAAGGCTCGTGAGTGCATGATAATTTATGATCATGATTGTTTTTTTTTGTATGTTACACATTTATTAGCTTAGTTCAATGCTGGATCAATGGGCCACTTGTGATGATCAGCCAATCAGTGATATTGATCAGGAATCGTTCTGGTCGGTCTATTCTGATCTCGCATCAATTCTGTTCACCGGATCATCTGATCTCTATGACTCTATCAAGTAAAATAATGAAGCCATTCTTGCATTATGAATCATTGTTTAGGGACCATAAAGATAATGAGCATAGAGTGCTAGAGGTTCAAAATTCATTGAGTAAAGACAAAGATCACTTCATTCTTTTGGCTTGTAAGTGCTAAGCTTAAACAATTTACATTTACTGCATTAATTTTGTTATTGTCCTGCACTACAGTGAATCTAGGTAGGGTTGGTTTGGCTCTACAGTTGGCAGAGGAGTGGTCGCACTTTCCCACGATACTGCAAGTATTTGAGGAACAAGGGGATACGGAGCTGCTCAGGAATTATCTGGAAGTTTTTAAAGATAAAGGTTTTGATGAGTTTATCTTCCATTATTATATTGATAATAGTAAGCCCATGTTATAATGATATTGTAGACATACAATTATTGTAATTGCTTTAGAGAACATCAAGCAGTTGATAGAGCTCACTAACTTGTTCCCAGAGTCACTGAGCAAGTTTCTTAATGAGTATCCAGAGCTTCAGTGGCTCCATCTAATAGCCACTGACAAGTATAATGAAGTTAGTGGAAATGATCAGCCACTTTGATGCATCTAACAAAAATCAATGCACCTTATTTATTTATTTATCTTTATTGTTTTATAGGCATCAGAGTCACTGAGAAGAGTATCGGATAATGAGGAAGCTTTCTTATCACGAAAGAAGGTGTGTCATTTACTGCATGGGATATTGTTAAGTTACTGGTACTAGACTGCACTGAGTCTCAGTAAGCTTGCACTGCTGGCTGCTGGGGGCCACTCATCAGGAAAGACTGCTGGTGAGTTGGAGGAGATCAACTGTGAGTTACAAAGGATTGAATATGCTGAGAAACTACCAGAAAATTCACTAAAGGTCAGTTTGTTACTTTCATGCACTTACATTAAATGATCTTTTTATTACTTAGAAAATAGGCGTGAAGGATATTAATGATTTGCCTCCATTGCCTCCTGAAGATGTCATTAAAGTCTGCCATGTTTCCATCTAATTATAATTATTAATGAGTTTTATAGTTGTTTCTTGAAGGAGAAGACAATCAGCTAATGTACACAATGTTTGCACTTAATTATCTTCTACTTGCTTATCCTGTAAGCTTTATAGCATGAGTTTTTTTATACAGACACTTGCTTGCTATATCTTTGATACAGGTTGTTACATTTGTAACTTTGTTAGTATCATTCTGATGCATAATGTAGATCTATGTTGTATAATGTATCGAATATAGGAATCAGAGAGTGAAGAGAGAAGACAGTTACAAGTATTGATCTGGAGTCATGTGTTACTACAAACAAAGCAAGTTCTCTCATAACTTCCATGCAATCAATCAATCTTTTATTCTATTATTAAAATATTACTATTAGTTGGTCTGAGTTCAATACTAGTGGAGACATAATGGAGGAACTTCAGGAATCACTCATGTTTAAGCTGATGAATGAATGCCATCATAATTGTATGCTGTTCCCTCTAGCTTTTCCTCTTATTGATTATATATTTTCTTTCTCTTTTTTTTAGTTGCTGATGTTAAGCAGTTGTTGCCTGCAATTGAAGACTTGCTCTCATCTCAGTTGCTGGTTGATAAAGGACTGGATAGTTCTGCTATATTGATCTATTGTGTCAAGTTGTGCTATGAAAGAGTCACTGAACTCCAGCATTAATTCTTTTGAATTTTTTATGTTGATGATTAGACTGCTATGAATTTTACAGAATGATGAAATAAGGAAGGCCCGTCCCAGATGGGCCCATCCTATCACGCGAGTCTCCGCATCAAATTGTCCATAAAGAGAACTCCCTGTTATTGCTTCCCCTGTTGGGTCATTGTCTTCCGCTGTTTGTGCTTAAGTAGACTGTCCCATAGATACTACATACACAAAGCTTCGAGAGAAATGTTTAACTCTCTTGGCTCTTTCACAACCAGCAGGATTGGTATGTAAATCTATAAGTTGCATGATACCTTTTGCAGATGATCAGTTTTAGTACTAGTTTTACGCTAGATTTACATGTATCATTAGTAATTTACATGTAGAGCTAGATCTAGCTATATGTAGAAAAGAAGATTTTTTACAGGTATCTATTGCTATCAGTTGTGTTTGTTTATAAGCTAAGGTAATTGTGATTTGTTCATGCATTGCACAGGGTCTGGATGGCCGTAGTCTCGCAAGACAGACCCTTCCCACCTACATACAGTCATCATTGGGGTGGACGTCCACCAAATGACTGTAGGCTGGGGAATGGTTTGGCTAGTGAGACTAGGATGGCCTGGGGACTGACCTCTAAGATTCACGGCAAGGGACAACAAGAGGAAAATCATACCACATGCATAAGTTATACTGAAATAAGATAATTGTGATTTGTTCATGCATTGCACGGGGTCTGGATGGGGTGACTGAACTATTTGACCTCTAAAATCATAATTCATTACCATTCCTTAAATAGCAAGAGGCAACAAAAAAAGGAAATCATACCACATGCATAAATTATACTGAAATTAAATTTTTTAGCTCTCCTGCTTGGATGTTCTGGTATATTCGTCCTACTT
>NW_003546285.1:403376-404746 GCF_000090795.2 Amphimedon queenslandica | reverse complement strand
AAATGCATGCATGATACATGAATTTGTATACTAATGAAGGCGAGACTAAAAGTTGATTTACACTTCAAAATGTAAAGAACATGCAATGAGAAATATAATTTTTATAAATGAATGAGTTTAATTAAGCTGCAGTGGTTTAGGCCAATCCCACGCAGACAATGAAAGCCTATAAAAAGAGCCACAGAAGCAGTGACATTCAGAACAATCGAAGCTATAACCTGAACATTGAACAAGACTTGTTCAAATAAAGAGAAACAAGCTCTATTTACTTGAAGCTGATCTGTGCCATAACCTCCAAGAAAGCGTCAACATGTCTCTGAGAAGATGGAAGGAAAGCAGAAAGTCCTTGAAGGCAATGACCCGCAAAGGCAGCCTCGCTAGGTCACCCCGTCAGCCAGAGCCCCCAAGCATGGAGACCGAGTCCAGACGAGAAGAACTGTTTGGAGCAGTCGTTAAAGGAGATGAAGAGATGGTGGCTAGACTACTAGAGAACAGACTGGTTGATGTTAATACAACAGACAGCAATCATCTTACAGCTCTACATTATGCTGCTATGCATGCTAGACCCAATCTCATCCGTCTACTGATACAGCATGGAGCTGATGTGGATGCCTATGATACAAAGGGTGGATTTGCACCGATACATTGGGTCGTCATCAACTCTCATCCTGGGATGTCCGAGGAGGAAAGAGTCGACGAGTGTCTGGTTGAGCTAGTCAAAGGAGGCTGCAACGTGAACAGTAAAGACTTCAATCAAGCGACGCCGTTACACTTTGCAGCAAGAACAGATAACAAAGCAGTAGTTGATTCATTAATGAGACTAGGAGCTGATCCTAACGACACTGACATGCTGGGAAGAACTTGTGCATCAGTGGCTAAATCAGCAGAAACAAAAATCCTCATCATAAAACTAGCAGACCTACGAGCTAGAGCAATCTATCATGTACTGGATACTCTGTAACATAACAAACTTGTATGAACCAATTGCACATCATTCACATCACTTCTTTTCTCTCCTGTAAATTTCACATTACATCACTTTTTTGTTTATTATAACTTTTTTAAAAAAATATAAAAATGACAAAATAAAATTTAAAAAACCAGGCAAAATGTTAACATCTACTAAAAAAGTTACCACAAAAGAATGACAATATGTACACACCTAAATTCCACCATACTCCACACATCTATGCAAACACTAGATCAATATCTAGACTAGCTAGCTACTCTTAAAATATTCAGTAACAGTTATTCTAAAGTCTGACTTTATCAGCATTCATAGGTACTCCTACAACTACTCCAAAAATAATCATATACAACTCGAAAGCAAGCCCATGTATAAAAACCTCTATCAGCACAACATTGATCAT
>NW_003546285.1:398758-400600 GCF_000090795.2 Amphimedon queenslandica | reverse complement strand
AAAAAATAATCAACTCCAGCTCGAAAACAAGGCCATGAAAAGAAACCTCTATCAGCACAACATTGATCGTGAGTCAAACAGTATTGGTGAACACAGCAATCACCACACAACCATGACCAGCAATCGCAACCACGTCCACACATACCAAAACAATCATTGTCACCACGAGGGAAAGGACATGTACGACAGTATCCACCCCCAGCAGCACATCTGAAATACTGCTTGGTTGTTATGCTCCTTTTTCTTGCTGTACTAGCTCCGTCTAATAATTGACCTTTCATTTTCTCCAGCTGCAGTCCCAGGAGGTAAAACTGCCTTACAGGAGGGTGGCTTGAATTAACATTGTTCATTTCAACAAGAGCCTTTGCTGCTTCAATGATAAGGATCGCTTCTTCACTTAAAGCAAGGAGTTGAAGAGTAAGCTGACGTGTTATATTCACATTAATGCTGTCAAGCTCTTGGAGAAGATCATCAGTCATGTGTGGGTCACTACTCGTCATCATAGTCTCCATGACACCAGTAGCATTAGGAGGTACAATGTAGTCATTCATTTGTGAGGCCGAGTTCCTCATAATCATGAACATGGTGCTGTTGATACTTGTCATTGTCATATTGGTGGACTGGGGGTGCATGACATTAATGACATCCATACCAGTACTGATACTGGTAACTATTAGAGTATAGTAGGTAGAATTGATGACCACCTGGAAACGAATCCCAGCCCCATTGGATCCATAGTATTCACCAGATAACTCCTCCTGTGTGGTAGTTGTTACCATTAGACCATCACTTGTTGGTTCAGTGGTTGGCTGGTCAGAAGGTAAACTTAAAGAAACAGAAATAATAGCACATGCTGCCACTACCAGTAGAGCTATTAGAAACAGCAGGAGTGTTTTTCGACAAGCATTTTGTTTCTTTTCCCCCTTCTTATTGATTTCATCAGTGTCCTCTTGATAAAGGAATGGCGTCTTCTTTGTTGTTGGTGACTCCATGACCGAGCAATGGCAATAGATAGATAGCTCTGTTTTGATAACATATACTCCATTTACTACTACTCCTACTCCCCATGCTTAGTCACGTGTGTAATATCTATTAAACAGTAGGAGTGGCTCATTAATATTTAAAAAGCAAACTGTGAACTATGATGAACAAGTTTACCCAGAAACAAAGTAGTAATAATTGATATCTTTGAGAACAGAGTGACCACTTAAATCAAAGGATTAAACTGACAAAGACACTCATCCTTTGTAAAACAATGTCCACTGTCTGACTGCTATTTCAGTCAAATACATATGCATGGCACTCTGTAGATTTCACATTAGCTAAGTAACTTTTTTGTTTATTATAAAGGCTTTTCAAAACAATAAAAATGTGTGTGACAAAAACATCTCTAAAGACATGAGAAAACATTTCAACTGACAAAGCGGAAAAGATATTAACAAAAACTGATAAAGAATAAAAAAAATATGTACACACCTAAATTCCAGACGATACACACAATTATTAGCTACAGCTACTCTAACAATAATCAGTAATAGTTATCTCAAAGTTACACACATTTGTATTACTCTGGTTTACATTATCAGCAATCATAGGTAGCACTACACCTACTAAAAAAATAATCAACTCCAGCTCGAAAACAAGGCCATGAAAAGAAACCTCTATCAGCACAACATTGATCGTGAGTCAAACAGTATTGGTGAACACAGCAATCACCACACAACCATGACCAGCAATCGCAACCACGTCCACACATACCAAAACAATCATTGTCACCACGAGGGAAAGGACATGTACGACAGTATCCACCCCCAGCAGCACATCTGAAATACTGCTTGGTTG
>NW_003546285.1:395203-398738 GCF_000090795.2 Amphimedon queenslandica | reverse complement strand
TCACATAAATGCTGTCAAGCTCTTGGAGAAGATCGTCAGTCATGTGTGGGTTATCACTCATCATCATAGTCTCCATGACACCAGTAGCATTAGGAGGTACAATGTAGTCATTCATTTGTGAGGTCGAGTTCATCATAATCATGAACATGGTGCTGTTGATACTTGTCATTGTCATATTGGTGGACTGGGGATGCATGACATTAATGATATTCATACCAGTACTGATACTGGTAACTATTAGAGTATAGTAAGTAGAATTGATGATAATCTGGAAACGAATCCCAGCCCCATTAGATCCATAGTATTCACCGGATAACTCCTCCTGTGTGGTAGTTGTTACCATTAGACCATCCTGTGTTGGTGCAGTGGTTGGCTGGTCAGAAGGTAAACTCAAAGCAACAGAAACAGAAATTGCTATAATAGCACATGCAGCCACTGCCAGTAGCACTATTAGAAACACAAGGAGTGTTTTTCGACAAGCATTTTCTTCCCTTTTCCCCTTTTCTTTGATATCATCAGTGTCCTCTTGGAAAAGAAACGGTGTCTTCTTTGTTGTTGGTGACTCCATGACCGAGCAATGACAAGATAGCTGTGTTTTGATAACACATACCCCTTTACCTATTTGGGATGAACAATAGTACTACGCTACTACTCCTACTCCCCATGCTTAGTCACGTGTGTAATTAAATCAGTAGGAGTGGCTCTTTGATTATTTCCTGTTAGTTTTAATGGTTTAACAAGCAAACTGTCAACAAGTTCACCCAGAGAACCAAGTAGTAATTGATGTCTTTGAGAACAAAGTGACCACTTAAATCAAAGGATTAAACTGACAAAGACATTCATCCTTTGTGATAGCTACTTTGGTCAAGACAAAGAAGCACAAGGAATGAACGGGAATGCAAGAGATGAACTTTGATGTGGGACTTTACAACTTGTCGCCCTCATTTCCTGTGTAGACGGGCACAGATTTCTTATAAAACCAGAGGCTGAGAGCAGACAATTCAAACAAGCAAAAAACAAGCAAACAAGCTATCAACTGAGCACCATGGGAAACAATTCTTCAGTTACAACTCAAGCTGTACTCAAGAAAGTGGAAGACTCCCCTGATTACGAAGAGCCTCAGCCACTCAGAAAGAAGCCCTTTACCTCCAGTAGCTCTGACATTCATCGCATCCAGCACTCAAAAGTGACCAGGAGACGCTCTCGTTCACTCTCAGGAGACAGAAGAGGGACTTCTGCTAATTCTTCAGTCACCAGATCCAACAGGAGACTCAAAAACAAGAACAAGGCAATGAAAATGACCCGGCAGCAATGGCTGGCAAAAGAAAGGAGAGCAGCAGAGAGAAAGGCAGAACTGTTTGCAGCAGTCATCAGAGGAGATGAAGAAACAGTGTCCAGACTACTAGAAAACAGTCTGATTGATGTTAATACAACAGACAGCAATCATCTCACTGCTCTACATTATGCTGCTATGCATGCTAGACCCAATCTCATCCGTCTACTGATACAGCATGGAGCTGATGTGGATGCTTATGATACAAAGGGTGGATTTGCACCGATACATTGGGTTGTCATTAATTCTCGCCCTGGAATGTCTGAGGAGGAAAGAGTCGATGAGTGTCTGGTTGAGCTAGTCAAAGGAGGCTGCAACGTGAACAGTAAAGACTTCAATCAAGCGACGCCATTACACTTTGCAGCAAGAACAGATAACAAAGCAGTAGTTGATTCATTAATGAGACTAGGAGCTGATCCTAATGATACTGACATGCTGGGAAGAACATGCGCATCAGTGGCTAAATCAGCAGAAACAAAAATCCTCATCATAAAACTAGCAGACTTACGAGCTAGAGCAATCTACCATGTACTGGAAATACCAAACAATTAAATATAATAATAATCACTTAATTTGTGTAAATATATGTAACATATGGCTCTCTCTTTCATTCCATTTTTACCAAAGTAAATTCTTTCTCTTAAAAATCAATTTTCAGTCAAACATACAAAAATTCCAATCAGAACTCTCATGTTTGTCAGTGTTGATCCTAACACTATCATTAAACAAACACCATTCTCTGATAATAGATCATGATGCTATTCAAGGGACATATGCCCGTAACTCATTTACTAATGATCTAATGCTGAACTGTGACAGAATATCAATCACACACACAATAAACAATGTCTCGTTACAGAGTGTCACGACCTAAAATAAGCCACACAGACATGCTTGCATTTCTATCACGTCTAACAGCAAAACAATGAATTCTCACTACTAGGGACTTATATCACAGAATAAGGATATAGTAACAACTTCGTTTCCCTTTCCACCTTGTTCATTCCAAGGGTATTATCACTATAAAGTTTGCAATGGCCAGTACTGCATGAAGTGAATCATAAAACTTGCAAAGTTTGCAATAAATAAAGTCTGACTAATCATTAACACTACACGCATATAGACTCCAGGAATAAATACTAATATCAAAAATGGCATGGGGTATCTGTCTATGTAGCCTATAAAGAATGGGAGAGTTGATGATAGACAGTTTACACATTAGATGAATGTCCACCCACACCAGCCTAAATAGGACTACATATAGTAAGCAGTAGTGAGACTAGTGAGTCATGGAATAGCACGACTTTACTATACTAACTGTAGGACGATGCCTATTTTGGTAATAATAGGAAATGTGTTTTTTATTGCACTATCCTGTAGGATCAGCCTATCCTGCGATAGGTTACACAGGGTGGCACAACTGTCACACTCAACCCCAGCAGGAAATGTATGTGTCAGGATAAAGTGTAAATTATAGTACAAGGACCATGATTGATGCATGTTTATCTATGTATGATGAGTGATGACTAGTAAACTTTTTGAAGTTTTTGTATTTTGATAATAATTAATACAATAATAATAATAATAATGATAATAATAATAATAAATCATTTTATATAAATTAATAATAATAGAGAGCTGATGAAATGAATCAAAGTCTTACTATGGCGACTTTTCTGGTGGCGACAAAATTGGAGTTTCTTCTCTCTCTTTCTTTTCATTCTTATCACAGTCCTTCCCTTCTTCACAGGTAGAGCTACTCTCAGTATTCCCCAGTATACTCTTCACATTGTGTCTCTTCATGTCCTCAGGGGTCAACCAGGTCATTAGGATTGTAACTGGCTCTTCTTTCATGAGTTGGATGAGGTGCTGACCATCAGAGTGAGTGATGAAGAGAGAGGGTATAAGGACGTCGGCCATGTTTTCATCGCCGCTCATCGAGAAGGGGAACGAGGGGCCGGAGGAGGTACTGCTATTGGTCTCATCACGAATAGCATTGTCTGAGTATTGAGAAGAAGAGAGGGAGGGAGAGAGAAAGAGAGGGAGAGAGAGAGAGGGAGAGAGAGAGAGGGAGGGAGGGAGAGGTTGGAGAGAGAGGGAAGGAGAGAGGAGAGAGAGGGAGACAGGAAGAGAGAGAGGGGAGAGAGAGATAAAGGAGTGAGAACAAAAAACATAAGAATGGTAAGATATTAATACGGAAGA
>NW_003546285.1:391517-394076 GCF_000090795.2 Amphimedon queenslandica | reverse complement strand
ATTGCCCTCAATTAGATGACCTAATCAGAGTCTACCTGACACAAGCTCTCCTAAGAATGCATAACGCACATGTGTGGCCGCTATACACACAAGCACATGTAAGACTGTTTATGTCTGGAGTTTACTTATTAAATAATCTTTACATGTGAGTGAGTGTGTGTGTGTGTGGAGTGGATTATATTTCTTGTGTACATTTATATTGTAAATATATTTGCAGTCTTGGCCCACTCAAACTATAACACTGGAACTATTAAATGACAGTGATAGCTGTTGACTGGAGGAATTTCTATATATAATAAATAACTATCCACAGCTTAACAAGGTAATGTATGTGTAAATGTACATACTTACATGCCATCAAAATATTATTATTATTATTATTATTATCAAAGAAATAGAATATGAATGTGAAAACCTTTAAAAGCTTCATACATGTAGATGTATGCACACAGAAGAGGTTAATTGATATAACAATCAAAATAATGACAACAGTAATAAAGAAAATGATAATAATAATAATAATAATAATTTAAATATAAAATTCCTCTAGTAGTTGCATTACTAGTACAGTCAATGCATTATTAATTATAGTAAATGTAATATCGACTATCAGTGGTGGATTCAATCATGGTCTTCATATATGGATACACACTTCATAGATAATATCATTACAACTTGTAATACTTTCCTAACAATTTAATCCAGGTATTCTAATATCATTAATGGTTGGTAGTGTGCAACCAATTATGCTAAAAGGACAACATGGTAATGAAGTTTGAGCTGTTTATGTTTATTGCTGGAAAGTGTTTTATTATCTAGCTATACCCACTATAGCCTATAGTGCCCGCTAGTCAAATCAATTGTTGTTTATTTATAAACTAATATTTATAATCAACAAACAAACAAAATGGAAAACAATAGAATATCGCATTGTGTGCTAGATACAAGTGTTCAAATGTATCACAATGGACAATTTGAAATTTGCTATTAATAGATAAAGTTCTAAAAATAGTAACAGCATTGCATCACATGCTATATTTACCTACTGTACATTGTATTACAACACTAAATGCAGTGCTTGCCTAGTAGCTAGCACAATGCCATAATAAGAAGATAATTCTTATGGTAATACATCAAGCACATGCTTCCTGTATTTATCTAATTCATATTACACAATAATGATGTCATCATTAATTAGCATTTATCATAGTCCAAACTGAATCTAAATTAAAGCAACAACAAAGGTGCTCTCTCTAACTAAAAATGTACATGCATGCTTAGAATCAGCTTAAACATCCTATAAAGCATAAGGACATTGGAATGTGCAGATATCAGAAAAAAGCCAAAATTAAGGACTGAATCTTGTAACATGCATGTAAGTAATCAGAATCAGTTCAAACTTTAATATGTCTACACGTACATGCAAACATACATGTACACGTACATGTATCAGAAAAAAAGCCAAAATTAAGGACTGAATCACGGACTTGAGTACTGTAAAACTACAAATTTTAGCGTGCTACTTATTTTAGCGATATTAGCGAAGAGCCTAAACACGCTAAATTTAATATTCGCTAATAAAAACACCCGGTCACGTGATCACAAAATGTCGCTGATACCATAGATACAGTATCTATGCGATACTATACTAGTAGATGGGTCTCTTCTGCTCGGTCGGCAACACTACCAGAGGAAGGAGAACCCAGTGGAACGACAGCAGCAGCTAACAGAAAAGTGGGAAAGGTTTGATGATACGCCAAATTTAATAGTCGCTAATTTGACATTTAAGCATAAACGCTAAATAAAATAGCCGCTAACATTAATAGGTTTACAGTAATCAGAATCAGCTTAAACTTTAATACATCATCTACATCTACATGTACATGTACATGTAGATGTACATGTACGTAGATGTATCAGAAAAATGTCAAGATATTGAAGATAAGGGCTAAATCTCATAACTTAATGAATCAGAATCTGCTCAGACTTTAATACGTCTATACATGCATGCACACGTACATGTACATCAATATGTCACTGCTATGTACATGTACATGTACAAGACAATATGTATATTATGTATCTGTACATGTAAATGCGACCCTTCCCTTCCTCTCCAGTCTTTCCTGATTACCATAGCGACAGGAAATTAAGTCTAAAGTCCTACTCACTTCCCCCTCTCCCAATAAGTAATCCAATTATCACATACCGTAATTTGCCTTTTTTTCGTACAAAAATTTTTCGTTTCAGAAAAATTCAAGTGGAAATATTTTCGTCTTCTCATAGTGTACGAAAATTTTTACAGTCTGAAAATTTAGCTTCTCTTGCATATACCTTGTCCTTTACCTACTGGTAACAAGGCCGCTATAGTAGTGTTTATAATTCTTGAGATAAGAGGTTCTTGACCTGGCTGTTCCCCCCGACATTACTAGTATACGGATAGTACTGGAGATGCAGCAATGACCAATTTACGGATAATAAACGGAAACATTAAATGGCTACTTTTGTCACATGGTGGACCGTTTTATTTTATAACTCAGTAGTGAAGCAACTGATGAA
>NW_003546285.1:388644-391097 GCF_000090795.2 Amphimedon queenslandica | reverse complement strand
TAAAAAATCTAAATTTGATTGGAATCAGCTCAAACTTGCTACACAACATGAGAACATGTATATGTATCAGATAAATTATAAAAATGAAGAATTCTCTTTTATAATCATTTTTGGCAAAATTTAGCTAATACAATGTGTATGTACATACATGTATACCACACAGCAATAAATGTTAGTCAGGATCAACCAGACGACCTGAACTGATACAATTTCAAGTCGGAGGCTCTAGTGTTATCATACAACGTCTGGAAATGAGTAGGTGTGACATTAATTAGAATAGACAACAGACTAGACAAGACGACTGTATTGCTGGCTATTAATCGTGTAACCTCATATCAGCATATCAGTGAGATGGTTAAGTGGAAGGTGATTGATGACAGATTGAATAACAATGACAATAGAGACTATTGCATAATCTACATGATGCACAGTACCGGAATGTAAATAAATATACCAATTAAAACCAGAACAAACAAACAAAGGCAGATACAGCACATACATACATTGTACATGTATATACACAAACCTACATAATGTGTACATGTCAATCATGTATATACTCTCAGTTCGGTAACATGTATAAATTAAAAATTAAATTTCTCTGTACTATATAGTATATACAATGTAGGTCTATGGGTAAAAAAATTTAAAAAAATTCTGCCTTCAAGTTATGCATGTACATATACATGCATGCATGTACATTTACATGTAATAGTAACTATACATGCATGTACATGCAGCTACAATTATATGTACATGTACATGTAATAGTAACTGTACGTACATGTACAGTACATGCATGTAATGTAAGTACCAAAATGCAAGCGTATGATACATATGTACTGTACATTAAATGTTAGTTGCTACATGTACAAGTACATGTACATGTACAATAGTACCATTAATAATGAGTTACCTTGGGAAAAGTACCATGCTAAGTGGATAGAGATGACGTGATCCTGGACACTGCTTCATAATGAGGCGATAATAATAATTAGACTCCGCCCACGGGATCCGGACATTAGGACAGAAAAGGGGAGCACTATCCTCAGTCTTTAAAGGGAAAGAAAGAGGAGGGGAGGAGAGAGGTTTCGTCAGAGAGGAGGAAGAGAAGTTTAGAGGTATGAGATGCGCTTCTGTTGTGAATATAAAATCGTCAATGTTGAACGGGATATCGGAATCTTCGGAAAATAACAAGTATAAATATTTGAGGGTTTCGGCGAGAAAGAACGAATCCAGCCTAGAACAAGATGGAACGAAAGATTAATAGAAAGAAAGACATGCAGGAATAGTTAAATAGAGAGGAAAAAGATAGAAAATATTCTGAAACACAGTAAAAAATAAAAGGATATTAATGTGATTATAATACATGTACATATAGCTCTTACCTGTCTTCTTTGGAATTGCGCTTCACATCTTTGATTGATGCAAAGCCGCAGGCCACGCGTGCGTATTTATTTAAATTATCAACAACAATCTTACCAACTTCTAAATAAAAAGGATCATTAGTAGCCTAAGGAAAAAAAGAGAGAGACAAAACTGACTTAATTGCAAGTTTATGTGATTTAAAAACATTATAGTCTATTTTAACAGGAGCTCCTACTACTATAATGAAATTATAATGCTAGTATCATACAAGATGATTTATTGGCACAAGTAATATTTGGTGAATTTGCCTGCAGAAAGAAATTGGCAAATTTTATATTGGCAATTTTGTGCCACAGAGCAAACTCAGATTGAAACAAAATGGTAGATTTTATATTGGTATTTTCTTCATAGAACCGCCAATCGCCAATATCAATTCCTAGCCAACAAATCATCTTGTATGGCATCTATTGTAACTGTGACAAAGGTTCATGTATATTAGATATCTATAGTAGTATTGTTTCAAATATTTACATGTACATGTATGTGTGTGTATGTGACTGTGTGTGCAATAATGAGGTGGTACAGGAAATGAGAAAAACAAAGGTCACGATCATGTGAAGTCTTTGTTTTCATACTTTGTATAAAAAGTATGTGCTCTCGATGAACTCCGGCCTCAGAGGATGCTGGGGCCAAACTACCTTGTAGTTAATGTCAGTTGGAGAGAATGCCTTGAAAGAAAAGAGAGAGAGAGGGAGAGAGAGAGAGAGAGAGATGGAGGAAAATAGATAGGGGTTTGAAGCAGTGAAGGAGGAATAAAAAGAGAATTGCAATTAAATGTATATTAACTTATTATTAGCTTACTTCTGGAAGGAATTTATAATGGAGGACAATGTCATATAAAAGGTTGTGAATTGATACAGCAGATTTAATATCACCCCATAATACCTACAAAAACATAATTATAGTACCATAGGTCAAGATAAATTCACAGCTGCTAATATTTGTAATTTTTCCTGCAACTAAAAATTGAGCAACTAGACGCTATTTCAATTTAAAAAATACCCTGTACTATAGCCCATGGTTTT
>NW_003546285.1:365105-388240 GCF_000090795.2 Amphimedon queenslandica | reverse complement strand
TGAGCCGATTCTGAATGCAGTTTTTGAGAAATTAGCAGTAAAAGTGTATTGCTTTAACATTATACATACATCAATAGTACAAGTGATAGTATTCAAGAATGACACTCCTACCAATAGTATATATGATGTAGTATTTTGTACATTGGTCACACAGTCACTAGTAAAGACATACGTAGTTTTTAGTATCATGAGGTAATGTTATTTAACTGTGTGTGTGTGCATACAACCAGCAAAAATCATGTTATATGTCAATATTTTAATTCCTTGAAGGGCAGTGTCTATATATTATCTTACTCACTCATTATGGCTTTCAAGTATGTACATGCTCCACTATTAAAGGCAAGTGTCTATCAATTTTGATTTTTAATAATTTAAACTATGACCTAAGACTTACAGCTGGCACGTGTGAAACTGTTCCATGACATGCATGTGCACTAAGTCCATTAACTAATGTTACATAATCCTGTGTATGTATCCAATAAAAATGCACACTTTGTATGCAAACATTTAATTTCAAACACTCCCTTATTTATACCACCTGATATTTTATAAAAATAATATATTTTTTATATTGAGTACAAGAGCCTGAGGCTACAGTGGTTCTCTAGCAGCTAGAAACGTTATACATGTACATGTACATTTAATTACACACGTAACTTGTCTCTGCTAAAGCAAAATGAATTAATGCTTCAAATGCTACATGTAGCCTGGCTTTACCCTTTAAATGTTTACGAGCATTTTTAGAAAAAAATTTTGGAAAGTTTGAGCCGATTCCGACTTGAATTTTTCAAGTTGTGGCCTTTTTAAAAAATATGCCAAAATCTGAAAAATACCCAAGGATAGCCCATGCTTTTTTCCAAAAAATGGCTAAAAAAATCACCTCCAATTTTTATTACATTTTCTGATACATATTGATGTCTTTATGCTGTGTAGAAAGTTTGAACAGATTACGACTTGAATTTTTCAAGTTATGGCCATTTTAAAAAATATGCCAAAATCTGAAAAATATCCAAGGCTATAGCCCATGCTTTTTTCAAAAAATGGCTAAAAAATCACCTCCAATTTTTATTACATTTTCTGATACATATTGATGTCTTTATGCTGTGTAGAAAGTTTGAACAGATTACGACTTGAATTTTTCAAGTTATGGCCATTTAAAAAAATATGCCAAAATCTGAAAAATATCCAAGGCTACAGCCCATGCTTTTTTCAAAAAATGGCTAAAAAATCACCCCCAATTTTTATTACATTTTCTGATACATATTGATGTCTTTATGCTGTGTAGAAAGTTTGAACAGATTACGACTTGAATTTTTCAAGTTATGGCCATTTTAAAAAATATGCCAAAATCTGAAAAATACCCAAGGATAGCCCATGCTTTTTTCCAAAAAATGGCTAAAAAAATCACCTCCAATTTTTATTACATTTTCTAATACATATTGACATCCTTATGCTGTGTAGAAAGTTTCAGCCGATTCCGACTTGAATTTTTCAAGTTATGGCCATTTTAAAAAATATGCCAAAATCTGAAAAATACCCAAGGCTATAGCCCATGCTTTTTTCAAAAAATGGCTAAAAAATCACCCCCAATTTTTATTACATTTTCTGATACATATTGATGTCCTTTTGCTATGTAGAAATTTTGAGCCAATTCCGACTTGAATTTTTCCAAGTTATGGCCATTTAAAAAATAATTTATGCCAAAATCTGAATGGCTCAAAAATCACTCCCAATTTTTATTATAATAATAATCTAGTTGTACCTGTAGTCCAGGCCAGAAGGCGAGGAGTGAGTCCATGAAGTGCTTGCTTGGTTTAGCTGGTGAGTTCATGTTGACTCCCAATAGAAATGGACCGTTTGACACATAACGTTTGATAGCAGAATAATGCTACATAAAAATAAATAAATAACAACAACAACAACAACAACAATAATAACAACAACAATAATAATAAACACAAAAGAAAGAAGGGACTACATGTATATACCGTTATTATTATTATTATTATTATTATTATTATTATTATTATTATTATTATTATTATTATTATTATTATTATTATTATTATTATTATTATTATTATTTAATTTTTGTTACTTTAGTAAATCTAGTGAGGTAGTCTTTCTTTCCCAGTAGTATGTATGACTTTAGACAATACTCATAATATGAATCAATACCAGCTCCTACACCACTGTCTGTGTATGAGAGAAACAACATGATTATCCTTATTCTAATGAAGTGACTATTGCTACAAGTACTACATGTACATGTACATACATGTACATGTACATACATGTACATGTACATACATGTATATGTACACGTATGTATATGTACAAATACATGTACACATGTACTTTATGCATGCATGTAAATAAATGTTACTGTATACTATTATGTTCTATTATTTATCTATCTATTTTTAACTCAGACACTCATACATGTAACATGTATATGTATACTGTATATATGCATTTTTATTAATAGTTTAGTTTATATTATAAATGTACATGTACATGTACATTTATGTTCACAGCAATGTTTGCTCCATGTACAAAGTGATATTCATTAATTCTTGCTAGAAGTACACATAAATACATGTACATGTACATGTATTAATATACATTACCTTTATTAGTCCACTGTCCATTGTGTACATTCACTACAGTGCCAACCAAATGATTTGCCGAATGACGCAAGTTCCATATAGCCTCCATCGCCTGGTGGGCCTTTCTCTATTGACAAACCACATCTATTAGCAGCCACACCTTCAAAGGGTCTCCTCTTACCTCGTAGACTGGGTCTCCTGTTAACTGACTGAGGGCGGCAAACTCCATCAGTATGGTACCCCCACAGGCGGTGCAGGTAGTGTTACCAGCTTCAGTGTCATTCATACCATATCTGAGATTAATCTGTTAGAGGAGAGAGAATTATTACATTAGAAAAAGATAATGTATATTAGTATAACAAGAAATTTTCATGGTCCAAAATTTCGCAAATTCATCAAAAAATCTATTCCGTGTTTTCATTTTCACAATTTTCTGCCATTTGACCGACCATATTAAATCAATTTTTGTGGATTTTATTTTCGTGAATTTTGAATGAATCTTGAAATTCACAAAAATTTTGGGCCACAAAAGGTTCTAGCTACATGGTATTAGATGAGTGTAAAACATTAAGACTCAGCCTAAGCTAGCAAAAATGAAGACGATTGTCCATTTATTAAGTAAAGGAACTGCAAATAATTATTTAATACAATAATTAATTAAAGGGGCGGGGTGCACTTTTACAGCCACACCCCTCCAAAAAATTATTATAGGGTTGAGTTGGATACTCCAACGTGAACTGAACGTGAATAAAACTGACATGGCTACATTGCTGGTACTTATAGTGGATAATTTGTAAAAGGCACTCGTGGGTTGTCTCTAATTAGATTCATTGACATCCTGTTTTAACCACAAAACATGAAATTATGCTAAAGAACAAGCAAATGCTCTTCTTTAAAGCCTCAAAATTTACACTAACCATACATAATTATTGTTCATGACTATCTCCTTGCAGTAATTAAAGGGGTTGGGTATCACAATAATTAATTAATTAATTAAAGGGGCAGAGCATTACATCATAGTTAATTATAGGGGCGGGGTGCTCTTCACACCCCTCCAAAAAATTACCGGGATTGGAAACTCCAACGTGGAAACGATACAGAACAATAGCTATGCTCTGGTACTTATAGTAGATAATTTGTAAAAGGCACTCGTGGGTTGTCTCTAATTAGATTCATTGACTTCCTGTTTGATAACCACAAGCATGGGAATTTCTTTGAGAAAAGATTGCAGAGTATGTGAACGCAATGATTACTAAAGTAATCTTTATATTTAATAAATTAAAGAAATTATTTATTTCTTGTATGCAATTTTTAGTATTCTAATTCACAAACTTCTCAGTTGCTGCTTGGAGCTCGAGGAGTTCAAGTTGTTGGACTTAAGCTTACAATCACTACAAGACATTTAGATACATTTGTAACTTAATCTAATTGAGAATCCATAGATTATCGTTCTGATAATCTTGTAATGTTAATTATATAATGTGGAATGGAATAGGGTTAGAATATGAATTAATATGGTGATTGTAAACTTGTACAATGTACATACATGTACATGCACATGCATCGTCTTAATTCTAGTAGTACATGTATTACTGTTTGTCTTACTCTGGAATATGGTATCCCTGTTGATGTATTGAATGCTGGCAGTAGCTTATCACCGACAGTTTTGGCCATACCCACTAGTTCTCCATCGTACCACTGGAGGAGAGGATGGCCTTTAGACTTTAGAGCATCAGCAGCAAAATGAGCTCCTAATAGACCACTGGAGAGAGAGAGAGAAAGAGAGAGAGAGAGGGGGGGGGAGGGAGAAAGAAGTAATGATTTATCAGTATGATTATACATGTACAATGAGATTATTATCTGCCCCAATGCTAGACGTATATCTACATGTACATGTACTGTACGTCATGCAAAAGTTTTATTTGATGTCTCAATATGATTCCTCTTTATTAAAATACTATTTTGACACTATTAGGCAGCTACTATCATTCATCATTAACAATAGCCCTGTAGTGAGTTTTTGGCTAATTTTAGTCAAAGTGAGCCAAACCAAATAGTTTCATAGTAACAAGAACACAGACAATATCTGACATGAATAACATGCACATATATAGCCATATTTATATGCATGCTTAAAAACAACTTTAATAATTTCTTAAAGAATCTAAATTTCAACTGGGATTAGCTCAAACTTGCTACACAACGAAAGAACATGTACATGTATATACATCAGGAAATGCAATAAAAACTCTCTCTTGGCCATTTTGATGAAATTTAACTCATAAGAAATCTACATCTAATTTTGATTAAAATCAACTCATAGTTGATACACAGCATAAGGACATGTATATGCATGAGAAAAATCATAAAAATGCAGGATTCTTATACCTTTTCATTTTTGGCGAAATTTGGCCAAAGTCCCTGTACTGTAGTGCAGGGACTCTGGCCTAATTTTTGAGCAACTTAAAAAGTTATGTATACATGTACATGTATGTATCAGAAAATTATAATAAAATGGAGAAATCTCTCATAGCTATTTTGCCATATTATAGAAATAATAAGGTCCTATCTACCTACATGTACATGTATATGTACATGTACAACCTAATTGATGAGTAGCTTACCCTAAAACCCGAATGTTAGTCTCGAAAACTGATACTGTCAAATTAGCGTCGAACCTAACGTCTTTTAGGACTCTCTTCAGACCATCACTGAATTCATCAATAGCACCAATCACCTGGAAATAATATAGGGTTTACTGGAGTATACTAGAGTGCACTAAAGTATACTAGAGTGTGCGGACTTACAGCTAAAGTATCAAGACTATCAATTAGAGTTAGAGAAAACCTAACAAGAAATTAATAAATAATTTTTTTTAATAATAATAATAATAATAATATGAGTTATTGCCTGCCAACATGTAAATGAAAGTATAATTTAGGATAGACATTACAAATTAGATTAATAATAATAATAATAATAACTTTTCTTTCGTTCTTAAATTTCATATTTTTCTACATCTAAGTGTATGCATTTCAACCTGTTTTATTTCTAACTATTGTACTTTTTATAATAATAATAATAATAATAATAATAATATTTATTTCGCTAAATGTACTATTGTACATGTATCTCTCTCTCCTCCTCCCTCCCTCTCTCTCTATCTCTCCCTCCCTCCCTCCCTCTCTCTCTCTCTTTTTCGTTTACCTTCCCAAAGAATCATCCACGTCTCCTCGACTAGGCTCTCTCCCTCTCACTCTCCCTTTACAACTCAAAGGCATCAGTTCATCAGCTGGGTATGCATATTTCTATTCAAAAATAAAAACAAATAAAGTCACATTATATCATGTACATGTACATGCATCTGCTTACCATGTAATTATCGTACACGTGGAAAAACATCTCAACGACTAAATTCCTGTATTGAAAGAAAAACTCAAAAAGTCCTGTACTTAATTGAGGTATTGCATACTTGTATTTTTCATTGTCAGATGCCAATGGAGAGAAAGTTGAGTGTACATTTTGTCCTGAGAAGCACAATAAGAAGACTAGGACGATGAGAGATGGAAGAGCGATTCTCTCCATTCCGCCCACCTCTTTTTCTCGGTGGGTCTCTGTCTGTAGGTCTGCTTCCTATAAAGAGATCGAGAGGTACATTGTTATGTACAAGAAACTGGCAGAATTTCCTACAAAAACAAATTAATTACTCAATATTACTTTTATACGATTAATTAGATATTTAGGTATAATACGGCAGTAATTCTGCTTATTAAAAGTTATTAATAAGCTAGTTATAAACTAGTTATTAAAGAAAAATGGAGATTTTGTTGCTGCCATATTTTTGCTCAATTTCTCTGTCTCTCTTTTTAAATATGGTCTTTCCCTGCAGGGCAGTATTGTCTGGAATATTCCAAACGTTTGTCTACTATGGAAAGACGAGGAAAGAAACCAGAAGAGAGAACTTCAATCTTTTTGACATCACTGTTCCTAAAAAGTTAGAAATAAAAAATTTTAGATGCAAGTTTGGTATCACTTTATTAGGTGGTTTGCATATTTCTACCTGTGGGGTCTTATTTGGACCGTTTTTATATCCTGCTTGGCCTTTATCGATACAGCAGAATATGAGTACATAGCTTCTTTTCTCCACTTTGATGTCAGAGTTTTACCATTTGCAAAGCCAACCAAATCTATTGTTATACGAAGTGGTCATATCCCACTTGAGGTGGCTCTGGTTCTATTAGTAATCCTGTTACAACTTTTTAGGAGAACTTATGAATCATTTTTTATTACACGATTTGGATCGAGTCGAATGCATCTCGGCCATTTCGCCTTTGGACTGTTTTTCTACACTTCATTGGCACCACTTGCACTCCATCAGCTAGACAATGGTCACCAGGTGACCCACATCCCAATAAAATGGAGTTTTTTGGTGCACTGCACTTGGAAGCAAGCTGCAGGGATTGTGCTGTTTCTGTGGTCAAGTCTTCATCAGTTCAAATGTCACACCATACTAGCGAAATTAAGAGAAAGAAATGAAAGATATGCCATTCCAAAAGGAGATTGGTTTGATCATGTAAGCTCTCCACACTACACAGCAGAGATACTCATATACTTATCATTGCTCCTATGCAGTAACTGCCATAACTTGTATCTCCTATTGCCTCTCTTTTCCACTATTGGTCTACTGTTACTTTCAGCTAGGATCACTCATAGTTGGTATAAAAAGAATTTCAAAGACTATCCAATAGAGAGAAAGATAATAATTCACTGGCTTTACTGATTTGTAATATTGTCTTTTATAAATGAATGTATGTAAAACATGATCCAATTCTGATCACAAATTATTATTGAGACAAATACAGCGTATGAATATGGCCTTTTTCATTGAGACCACTTTAGTTTAGCTATTATAGATTGCATCCATTTTATTTTAATAATAAATTTCAACTACATAGTACAGTTTAACAGTCAGAAATAATAATAATAATAATAATAATAATAATAATAATAATAATAATAAAAGGTAAAATAACATTTACAGCAGATGTAAAACACGAATCATAATATAACAAAGAAGTACTAGTAATAAAAGGATAAAGAGAGAATAGAAAAAGAGGGAAATGAATATTGAAAATAACAATAGTATTTATTATCATTAAAAGTATCGTAGATTTAACTGTCAAGAGAAAGAAAGAGAGAGAGAGAGGAGGATGGAATGACTGAAAATATAGAAAATAAAGAAATGTGTGTATGATACAGAGAGAGACGGAGGAAAAATAGTTGCTCTTTACTTAGTAGTAGTAGTACAATGAAACATATAGAAGACACTAAGCATTTCACGACAATACAAAAATACAATAGCTATAGTCTCTATTATTTACACCAGTAAGCATGCACTACTATTATGCATTGTGAAGACCTCATACAGTGCTCTCGTGCGCATTGTAAGATACTGATATCCCCGGGAGATGCTGCTGATGATACTCGCCCTCACACAACTGGGCAGGATTGTAAGTGGCAGCACTGTAATCATATGCATAATGTCTGAGGACCGTAGACTGATGCTGGGGTAGGTACTGCGATGGAGACGAGGTCTCTACACTCGTCTGTTGAGAGCTATAGTCTTCCGGTGAAGGAGTTAGACTATTTATAATGTCGGCAGTAGGATCAACAGTATGAGGTTTTGGGTAACAATACTCCCCGACTTCTTTCGGAGGTGAAGGAAAGCACTGGTAGCCTGTCGACGGACTGTGGTTTTCTTTTGTCGTAAAAGACGTCCCTTGTCCTCCAGGGGATAGTCCGTTGGGTTGGCTTGACGATGCTAGCGGTAGAGACAACGGATCGGGTGAAGTCATTGGCGCAATCGGTGGACTATGGCCACCAGGTAGGTGAGCATGAGTTATACTCTGTAGGGCCGTGTTGTAGGACAACTGATCGACAGATGAGACAGAGTTTGGCTGATAATCTTGAGAATACCCAGTCGATAGTGGAAGGTGCTTTAAAGGCTGAGATCCAGCTCCACCCAAATGAGACGCAGGGGGCGTGGTTACGTGAGATGCTGGAGGCGTGGTCTGATTACTGACTGGATAGACTGATGGCGAATTAGAACTAGCCGGAGAATAATCCTGATGATGGGATAGGCCAGGAGACACACCCTCCCCTGGAGTAGAGTGACCGGGCGAGGTCTGCTCAAAAGATGAAATTCCTTGAGTAGCCGGAGAAGTGGTGTGAGAGATAGGACTTGGATAAGTAAAAGCTAACGATACAAGTTGCTCCAACTCGGCCTCTATGGACGATACTCTTGGAATACCAGGCCCTCCTCCTCCTCCTTCTTGATCAGAGTGTTGCATAAGTGGAACTCCTTGGTTAGTGGTAGTGGGTGGGAGGAGTCTTAGGGGATACAGCCCGTTTCGTGGTGGGAGGGGATACGACATGCCAATGGGTAGGTTACTGGCTAGTGATTGCTGGTACGATGGTGGAATGTGAGGGGAGGGTAGCCCCGGCTCCATTTTGATAGTATTGGCACGGCTGAACATTGGGTTGGCTGAAGATACGTGTACCTGGAAATAAAATTAAAAATAAAATTTAATTAGTATAATTATGATTCTGATAAATTTTCATGAAATAAATTAATTCATGCAAGTCAGAATAAGCTCAGGACATCAATACGTATCAAGAAATGTAATAAAAATTGGGGCTGATTTTTTAGCCATTTTTCTGAAAATACCCAAGGCTAATAGCCTTGGGTATTTTTCGGATTTTGGCAAATTCCTTAAAATGGCTGTAACCTGAAAAATTTAAGTCAGAATCGGCTCAAACTTTCTACATAGCACAAGGACATCAATATACATCAGAAAATGTAATAAAAATCGGGGGTAATTTTTTATCAATTTTTCTGAAAATATCCAAGGTACAGGGTGCTTTGGTAAAAAATTACATTTTGACAAAATGCCTACCTTGTGGTTATAGCTTGAAGGCGGTGGTGGTATAGGCATAGCACAAGACGCTTGATTAGCTTGCTTAAGTAGCTCTACAACATCAGCATGCTGTCTCTCATAAGCAATCTGCAATGGAGACTTATCCAGCATATCCATCAAAGTATTATTAGCAAAACACTCAAACAGTAAATATCTGACACACTCTGTGGCCCCTTCTCTACAGGCAAGGTAGAGTGCTGTCTCCCCACGACCGTTTGGAGCGTCTTTAATATTGTCTGGCCCTTGTTTGATGAGCATTTTAAGAGCCTCGATATTGTTTATCATTGCTGCCCAATGGACTGCTGTACGACCTGAAAAAAAAAGAAAATAATATTTTTAAAATGAAATAAATAAATAATAATAATAATAATTAATAAATAAATCATAAAAATATTAAAAAAAATAAAATAATAAATTATAATTATAGATAATAAATAAATTGTAGAAAATATTTTTAAATGATTAAAAATTATAATTTTAAAAATAATAAAAATAATCAATAAATAAATTTAAAATTTAATGTAGAAAATATTAAAATCATAATTTTATTTTATTATTCTTACCTTCATTGTCAGTGGCTGCAATGTCCACGTTTTTAGTGATGAGTTGCTGTAGCATAGGGTGATTAGCCATCTTGACACACATTATCAGTGGGGTCACTCCGCCCATGCTCTTCAACTCCATACTCGTCTTTGGATAGGCCAATAAAGCCTGAGGGAATACAAGAATGCACAATAATGCACAAGAATATACAGAGATATACAAGAATATATGAGATGATACAAGAAAATGCAAAAATTAAAATATAAATAAGGCAAAAGTCTACAACAATATACTAGAATATACAAGAATATACAAGACTCGTACCTTGAATGCTCCAGGAGTAGCAGCTCCAATAGCAACATGAAGCGCGGTCTGTCCCCACATGTCCTGAATATTAGGATCAGCCTTAGCTGAGAGCAGAATGTGAATATAATCCTCTCGACCAAGCTTGGCAGCCAAATGAAGAGCAGTCTGTCCGTAATCATTAGTAATATTAACGTTAGCACAATGAGACACAAGAATACCAACTGGAGAGTAGGGAGAGATGTGAGGTGGGTGGTGTCCAGGGTAGTGGCCGGGGAGTATCATACCGTCAACTGCACCTGGGTGGGAATAAGACGGGGCACAGTTCGTCATGAGGATATCGCGCTCGCTCTGATCAGATGAAGAGGAGGAGGAGTCCGTACGAACTGTTATCAACTTGTGTCGGTTTTTCTTTTCTTGTGACACAATCGCTATCATTAGAGGCGTGAATCCACCGGGGCCTTGCGCGTCCAGTTGACTGTGGTCCCTCATGAGTATATCCTGTAGGGTATTGTCGCCAGAGAAACGAACAGTCTCGCAATGAAGTGGAGTCCATCTCCTCAAATCTTTACCCCTCTCACCAATGACTGCTACAGAGCCACTTTCCTCTCCGTCGACAGAGACTTTAATCGGCTGCCATATGTAATAGCCTCTCCTATCAGTCTGGCTAAAGGAATCAGCTACACATTCGGGCGAGGAAGAGCGTCTATCCAAATCGGTAGTATCTTGTGTATTGGAACCGGAATTATTAGTCTGATCTCGCCCGTCAACATGCCATATTCCACGAGACCGGACTTTCTTTAATACTTTACCAACTCCGCCATTGTCTCTTACTCTCTTACCAAGAACCCCAACGACTAGTACTACTATTAGGATACTAACTGAGACTGATACAATGATAACTATTATTGAGGTAGCGGACGCTGAGTTGTTTGGGGGCGTGGTTGGGGAGCTTGGAGGAGGGGGAGGCGAGCCCTCTATTGGAAATAAAGAAAAAAAGAAATAAATTAGAATAAATTGATAATTAATTTGAATAAAAATATAGTAATAAATGCATAAAACTAAAATTTAATGCCTTAATTATTAAACATTAATAACTGCAAGTAGTAGGATTAATAAACATAAAGTAAAAGAACAAACATGGGAGTTTAAAAGTCTAATTTATTTTATAACTATTACATGTACATGTACATGTGTGCATCTCGAGGTCAAGTACATGTACATGTATAGTACAATGAGACAATTATGATAGAAATTTTGGCTGCTCAGCAATAAAAGATGACCTAATGTGGCAATGTGGTGGCATGTCCCATAAAATGGACTTTTCCTATTCTGACCACAAATGACATTCACAATACATGCACTGTATAGTAGAGCCACAGTATGGGCCAAGACAAACCACACAAAGTCACTAGTAGAAACCACATAGACAATGACAACTATACATTAGATCATAGAGAGCTCATGTAAGTATATGTACATATACTGTATTATACTGTATATACGAACCAAGTGTACTGGTATACATGTACATGTATGATTGTACAATGTATGTATATGTACATGTACACCACTTTGAAGTTTCCCTAACTTACCGATTGCTTCCACAATGCCAAAATCATCTAATTTCACACTGCCAGAAGATGCTCTAACAATCCTTATCACCTACAGGATAATAATGACATACAGTAGTAACAATAATAATGATAAAAGAATGATGACAACAGTAACTGATTCAATGTGTGTCATTTCCCTTACTTGTTCTATTGATGTGGGACAAGCCTGTACACAGTATTGAATGTTGATAAGCATGGTAACCTTCCAGTAACTACAAGAAAAATAAATAAAAGATTATAAAAAGTACATGTATTTCTTTTCTCCACTTTTCTTTCCTCTCTCTCTCTCTCTCTCTCTCTCCCTCCTTCTCTCTCTCTCTCCCTCCTTCTCTCCCTCCCTCCCTCCCTCTCTCTCTCTCTCTTTCTTACCTTAGTGGTGCATCAATTCTTGTATTATCAATATACATGCTTGCTTCTTCCTTTGATATATTGGAGTAACTGAGTACTTCAACTTCAGCGTTTATGAGGCGTCCCAGCGACCGACGAAACGGCTCAATGTGACTGTGATCAAACTGAACGCTCGGAAGAGAAAACAGGATCATTATGAGTGTACCGGGAAGCTAAAATTGAAAGAGAGAGAGAAAGAAAGAGGATGTTAATCTTACTACTATCAATAAATTCATATGCTTACATAAACTTGCTTAGCACAGTCAACAGTATCAAAGGGACATTGAGTAGTGTTACAATACAAATCACAGACACCATTCCCAACTAGACCAGAACACCTAGTAATATTTCTATAGGAGAGAGAGAGAGATGAAAGAAATTATTTACATTGTATAAGCAAAGTGAGAAATAAGTTATAATGATAAAATCCCCCAAATACAGTGTCTGTCTATCTGACTTTAACTTACTGTTGAGGGCAGGATGGCAGTGAAAACAAGCAGTCATTCCCATCGTAAAGACAAGGGGCATTATTGCACTTTTGATCACACACACCATCTTTATAGCTGGACCTACAGTCGGTGAAGGGACACTGTGACCATATGCTGGTTGTCCTGTTCCCATTGAATGTACAGTCAGAACTGTCATAACCACAGGCAGGGGTGAAACAATGGAGCTATAGGGAGAGAGAGAGGGAGAGGGAGGGAGGGGGGAGAGAGGAAGGATTAAAGAGATGGGATATGGGAGTCAGAGGTGTGAGAATGAAAATGAAAAGGAAATAGGAAGAGAAGAAGGCCAGAGAGAGAGAGAAGGGAAAGTCACAACAATACATTGACAACCACAACATACATGTATGCCCCCACACATCCTAACACACACACACATTTAGTTTCAAACATGCAAGTACATGTACATGTATAAAAATGTACACGCACACACACACAACTCTTCTCTCTCTTTCCCTCCCACTCCTTCTCACATTAAGCAGTCAAAACAAGACACAAGCACAAGCTATCAAAGGGACAGGAGTGGTCACACATAAACTTCATTACTACCTCTTTCTATCACCGACACACACACACTTCAATGCATCATTAAGTATACATATGCAGCTAATGGAAGAGTGCCATTGCAAATATTGGTTATATTATTACAAGTTGACAGACAAATTATTATTATTAACAGAAACAATTTATGGCCAAATAATCAAATGAGCGTAGGCTGAAATATGTTGATTATTGAATTGTATATCCACAAAACTTCACTCCATGCATAAAATGTACATAAAAATAACACAAAAACTTTGAAAAGTTGTCTTCTCCCCCCTCCTCCCTGGAATCTGTAAATCAAAAGCTACCACTGTTATGTAAATATTACTAGCTGTGTAATAATGCTAACAAAGATAAAGTTCATATTCTGTTTCTCAAACAGGAGTACACACTCATAAATAGGCTGTTTACAACTTTCCTGACAGCTCCTAAATTATATACTGAAAACTTTCCCACAGCATTCAGACGCCACATGTAACAAACATTATGAATATGAAGGTGCGTGTACATGTATACATGCACAGTGTAGCCTCTTTAGTAAGGACACCATTGGGTCCACACTACCTGTCCTTAATACATGCACAGTGTAGCCTCTTTATTAAGGACACCATTGGGCCCACACTACCTGTCCTTAATACAAAGGTATCCTCATTTCAGAGGTACTTTTGCATAGGCTTTTACCAATTGGGACATTACAAAATGTCGAAGCTGTGATACTTATAAAGGCTACACTGTGCTTTTAAGCATTATTAGCAAAGTGTAACTTACATCACAGATACTGTTATTAGCCAATGAAGAGCAGTTTGCATGAGGGCAGACACATTTAGGCCCTTCACCAGTCTCCCTACAGACCCCTCCATTATCACAAGTACTGTTAGTACAAGATCCATTATACACCTCACAATTCCTCCCAGTATAACCACTAGCACAAGTACAAGTATAGTTTCCATCTGTGTTTATACACATCCCATTCTGACAAGGGTTCGTGGAACATTCATCAACGTCCTGGGTACAATCTGAGCCTCCCCAGCCAAGGGGACAGATGCATGTTTTCCGTCCGTCCAAGTACAGACATGTGCCTCCGTTAGCACAATCACTACAACACTCCCCAGGGGTGAGTTTAGGGGGACACGAGCAACTTGGGTCTGAGGTTTGATTAGTAGCACAAGGATCAGTGGTGTTACAGGTTGGACCAGTATAACCTGTCTTACAGATACAGTCATTGTTTTGAGAGCAATGACTGGTACCACTAACACTGCAGCTTTTGGTAAGAAAACAGGTCTGGACTTTAAAGAGACAGAGTTCACCGTAGTAGCCTTCGGGGCAGGAACACTTGTCTCTATTTGAGAAGCTGTCAAACTGACAGTTTCCACCAAAGAAGCAACCAAGAGAAGAACAAGTTGTGTTGGTCGAAACATTACAGGTTAAACCGGTAAAACCAGTCCCTGAACAATCACAAGTAAAGGAGTTAAGACCGTCTGTACACTTTCCGCCATTTTGACACGGGTTTACCGGAGAACAATCGTTGATGTTATTCTCACAGCGAGTACCATTGTATCCTGGAGCACAGGAACACTGATAGCCATCGTACTGATTGATACAAGTAGCGCCATGAAGACAAGGGGAGAACCGAGTACATTCGTCAATGTCTCTCTCACATCTCTCGCCCTCGAAACCAGCAGAGCAGTTACAAGAGGTAGTGTAGGTGGAACCGTCGTCGCTGAGTTGAGACGAATCACATACTCCGCCGTTTAGGCACTCAAAACCGTCGCACGGGTCGGTATAGTTCTGACAGTTTTTACCGGAGTAGCTAGGAGGACAGGAGCAAGTGTAGTCCGTGAAATCCGACATGTCGTTGCACGTACCTCCATTAACACAGGGAGAGGGATCACAGTTAGATAGTGATATGTTACAGATATCACCAGAAAAACCTGGAGAGACAAAAAAGGGGGAAAGAAAAAGAATAATTTTGATCTTTATTTCACTGAATGACTTACCTGGTGGGCACAGACAGGCATTGGTCCCATTGACAGAGTAGCAAGTCCCTCCGTTTAGACAAGGGGACGTTCCATTGCTGCAAGGATTCCTGATCAGACAATTAGGACTTTGATCGAAAGCAGGTGGACATATACACTTGTAGTAACCATCTGATGTCAGTATGCAGGTACCTCCATTGTAGCAGGGGTAAACGTGACAATAGTTGACAACATCATTACAGGTAGGACCAGAACGACCAAACTGACATACACAGGTCTCGTTACCAGTGTACGGGTCGACTATACATGTACCATCATAATTACATGAGGTACTAGAGGTGTGATTGCACAGGGTTATAGGTATACGACCTATAAAGGACGTACAGAAAGAAAAAAGAGAGCGGGAGAGAGAGAGAGAGGATCAAAGAAAGAGAAAGAGAACAAAGATTAAAGCTAACACAATAGATGATACAATATTATGCACTCGCAGACTCTCACACACAAAAACAGGTGAGAGGCAGGGTTAAGTTAGACAGGACAAGACACAAGAGAGAGAGAGTATAAAAACAATAACATTAATAACTATTAACCATAACACTCCCATGCAACCTTCACACAAGACAATACAAAACAGAAACCACATAATAAACACACAGAAACACACACACACACACACACACAATACAACATAATATACGGAGTATATGCATGTACATGTACATGTAGTATAAGCAGAACTTGTATGGTATAGTTACTGTCTCTCGCAATCTAAATACAATTATAGTCTAATATGAGAGGAGCACGAAGTGAGTATGTACATGTACATGTACATGCTCACATAATGTACGTATGTAGTATTTTGAGAGGAAGTTAGGCTAATCAGATTAAGCTTTACTACTATTTTATAAAGAGAAAGAGAGAGAGAGAGAGGAAAGAAAGGAAGAGAGAGAGAGAGTGTGTGTGAGGAACAGATGCACAATCAACACTGATAGTAGGAGGTTCATATTATAAATACTTCACAAAAAGTTTACACAGTACAAGGAAAGAGAGGGCCTATAGTAGAGGAAAGAGCTCTCCAATCACACTTCACACTTCATGCAAGTGAGTACTACAAAACTGACATTCACAAAACATAGACTACATTGCACCTTGTTAACCTACATGTATATGTACAATGTACAATGTAATAATTGATAATTAACACTCAGCTAGCTGTACCTATATACACAGCTCATGTACATGTACATATAAAGTATAGAAGAATCTTAATTAGAGGCAGGGGAGGTTAAGGGAGCTGAAATCATAGCTCATTAAAGAACTAATGTTCCCAGCAAAAGCTTATAAATTATAAAACTACATGTGGACTAAATCACAAAGGCTCTCCACTGGTGAAACCACATTCATAGTACTAATATCATAAATAGTGTTGACAGAGTCATTGATAACTGGTATTAGGCCATTCCCAATGGCCACTGGAGAACAGGTGTTATTTTAATGTCATCTGGTGTATGGTAACGGAGTTGGTTTAAGACTAGGAAAAAGGAATGTCTTAGGTGGCTATTGTGAGTGATAGAGAGAGGGGGGAGGGATAGATAAATTGGAATAATATGCTTATAATAAAAACAAAGAGTGTTTGCTGCAATATCAGTAAAGTATGACCTTTCTCTCCTCTAATTGTGACCAAATGCAGCTAAAAGAGACAAGTTGATGTGACTCTAAATTTTATTATAAAAATGCAGAGGATCGATGGTGCATTGTTACAATATTATCATAGCCCATAATTAGAAAAACCAGTGAACATAAACAGGATTGCTACATGCATATTTTGCCTTGCAAAAATCCTTCATGAGCTCCAAATGCTGCAGACATGTACATGTATGTACATGTACATCATGTCAACATAAAATTCATATTTTAAAAGTATTTAAATTTTAGTGTTGTTTTGATATATACATGTACATGTACTTGTATACATGTACATGTGTTTTTGTGGGTATAACAAGAGCTGGTGTTAATGGTCAAGGATTGTGGCCAGCTATATCAACAGTCCTGTTTCTCTCATGGGACAATGGAAGCATTAAGAGGTAGGGAGTGAGGTGAGTCACTGTGAGAAAGTGGAAAGGAGAGAGAGACAGAATGGCAGACCAGTATGAGAAAGAAAGAGGAAACATATGACATATGGTTTTAAAGAGAGAGAGAGAGAGAGGGGGGGGAGAGAGAGAGAGGGGGAGAGAGAGAGAGAGAGAGAGAGAGGGGGGGGAGAAAGAGAACAATAAAATAGGAGGGAGAAGGACTATAAAAGAGAGTCCCAAACAAAAAGGAAAAGGAAAGAAGTAGATACTAGGCTTTAAAAAATAAACAAAATATATAATTTAATAGTAAAATTAGATTAGAAGAAAAGAGACAGGAAGTCAGTCAGGAGAGATACAGTAAAATTAAGAGATGAGAATTAAAGATAAAGCATAAAATCGAGTGTATGATAAAGCTTTATGTTAACATACAAGGCCAGAACAATACAACCACCACAAATAAATGACCACATCCACAATAATAATAACAATAATAATACTAGTAATAATAATAACAATGTATTAGTAATCACATAATCAATGCCTGGAATAAAAAGATACTGAATAAACAAGATGCAATTGCAATCAGTGTACATAACTAGGATATGACATGTTGTCATTAATTAATTACATTTATATGCATGTAGAATGAGATCATGGAGGGTCTATGACATTCAATGAATAAAAATATATTATACTAAAATACATATGTACATACATTATATATACACTGTACATGTACATATTGTCCCTAATATAAAGGATAAGGATAATGTGTGGGGGAGCTATTGGATAAATTGCTACTACAATCATTTAAGAAACATGAATGACTTCACTCTAATCACACATGAACAGCTACAATATACCACAAGTACATCCACAATGTATATAGCAATGTATTATATAAAATGGACCAAAGGCATGACAGTAATTACACGAGAAGTGAACACGGCAATTATGAGTCACAATAATGAAAAATAAATACAATTATTGGATTTATAGGCTATAAATACCATTGGCCATTAACCCCCCTCAACCAATACAATGGAGTACAGAGACAGTATACATGTAGTTGTAATATGAATTCCCCTTACGTGTATAATACACTGTATACACGTACAGTAGTACATTTTGGAATATAGTGTGTGTCATTTAATACTAGTGAGTGGGTTCAATGAATGCAGGCTCACGGACCAATAAGGACAAATAAGGACAAATGCTTTTATTGGGTACAAATTCGATTGATTGATGAAAGGTCCCTCAGATATGAATAACAGCAAATGAAAGGTATAATGTGATGTTGTTGTTTCGAAGTGGTGGGAATGGATAGTATAGTATGAATGAGATTAGAGTGAAGTTAGACATGGGCATGTAGTTATACGTGACCTGTAGTTAGCTATACATGTACATGTACACTGTATGTGATATTAGTTAGCGTGATTGATAGTGGGCAACAGATAGGAAATGGAGAGAGAGTGAAAGTGAGAGAAGGAGTCACAATAATTGTGTGTATGTGTAAATATGTTAATTATATGTATCCTACAGACTAAGATCAAGATAATTATTGCTACGATTAAGTTCTTCTTTAAATAAAAGAGATTACATGCATGTACTTATACTTGTGTACACGTACTTGTACATACAGTGATTGTCATGGTTTAGTGTACTACAAGAAGAGGAGAGAAAGTGGAGAGACTGAAAGTATAGTAAAAGAGAATGAGGCTAGTGGAGGGTGGGAGAGAGATCAATCCATTCTTATCTACCCACTATACTCATTGTAGTATCAATAGTGAGACTCTTATCACATCTCAAAGTTCTAGCTAGTAACAACTGTCCCTGCTTTCTTCCCTTGACTGCAACACATATAAAGAGGGCCTAGTTATGCATGTGAGAGTTCAAACATCACACCTCAAGGAAAAAGGCAATGCTTTATTTATAATACTCATCTCTTAATCTATGGCACATCCCTACTACAGCTACTGTTGGACTGTGAACTGCAGAGTAGGAGCTAGCTGATATTAATGTAGTGCATGGTGATGGATGGACAGTGTTATTCATACACGCGGGAATGCAATAAACTCCACAAACAAATTCTTTCACTTATAAAGTTATGCAGGCATGCCACAACTGTGGAGACTTCAAAAAACACACACATACACATAAATGTACTCCAAGCATTAGTAGTACAATACAATTAAGCTTCAAAGGAGCACTTAAATATAGTATCCAATCGATTATCCATCAAACTTCTCCATTGCGTGAACAGTTCTGTCTTATCTTAAAATCTTAATCTTTTCATCTTTCTCTCCCTTCTACCCTCCCCTCCGGTTCTAATTTGATAAACAAAATGTTGACACCAGGCTTGGCAGTCATCACAGTTTCAAAGCCAAACAACAACCATGGACTACATCTTAGCAGGCTTAGATATACATTCACTGTAACACACCCATACACACACACACACACACACACGCACACACACACACACACACAGACAACAGCATACAAAAGTGAAAGATACATGTAATTTCATATCCATGTACATGTACATACATGTATATATGATTATTATAACAAATTTCCATTCAATACACATAAGATGGATATGTACATATAGAGTAAGTGAATGATGTGTTTACTCATTAGTTATGGGCAGAGATGTTTTGTATAGTCTATATTGTTATACAATACACTGGTTCTCATCTCAAGGAGACATTTCCCATGGGTTCCATCACAGAGAAGACAGTAACTCGATAACCCCCAGTAGTGGAATCAACCATGAATATTCATAAGTTAGATACATGTACATGTACATCTTGTAGAAATAAATGTGCATGCATTGGACAATGTAGTAGAAAATTTCTTCTCTCTCATTCTCCTCTTTCTTCTCCTTTCTCTCTCTCTTTCTCCTCCTTTCTCTCTCTCTTTCTCTCTCTCTTTCTTCTCCTCCTTTCTCTCTCTCTCTCTCTCTCTTTTCTTACCATCGTTCCCGTCACAGAGGGTACCAGAGTATCCTTCTGCACAGTGACAGATAAAGTCGTTTCCTTCTCCACGGCTACAAGTGGCTCCGTTAAGGCAAGGATTGTTATTAGGGTTACAGGCAAATTCAGTGCAATTGGTTCCAAACCAATTCTGATCACAGCTATATTGGAAATAAATTAATATACATAAAATATAATGCATTGAGTCTAATATATATACATGTAGTTTTATATATTAAGGATGACTGGTTGTGTATTATGCTTTGAAACAAATGGAGAACATAATTGATGTCATGACGTGTAGTGGAACAAGAATAATAAACTTTTAGCAAGAAATATGGCAAACATTTCAACAAATTTTGTCAGCAAATCTTTAAAAAAAATGAAGTTATACCAATCAAATTATAGTTGATCATAAATAGCCAGAGTTGGCAAAATAAATACAAAATAGAACTCATATGCATGCACGTTTAAAATTTTGCTGGGCAAGGGTATAAAAATACGAAAGGCAAAGATACAAAAATATGCAGGGCAGTCAGCTATGGCATCACCAATAAAGGGAGCCACAACATCTGGAGCCTCAACATCAAACAGAAGGACACAAACTACACACTATAAATGATTTCTTGCAGCTATAGCTCTAGCAACATGTACACAGTACTCACTTATAACATGCATGCATTAATGATATAATACATTAACATGTACACGTAGTATAAATACAGATGGGCACGTAATTATAGACGTATCAATTATTTATTGTGTAACAAGTAGGCAGACAAAGCATTCATTTTAAGTTAGCTCATAGGGCACAGACATAGGGCACAGACATGCTGGCAAGGTTGTGGGTAAAAAGAGAGAGAGAGAGAGAAAGAGAGGGAGAGAGAGGGAAGGAGGGAGAGTAAGAGAGAGAGGAAAGGAGAGAGAAAAAGAAAGAGAGAGGGAGAGGGTGGGAATGAGAATGTCTGACTCATCAGGTACAGTATCAACTTCCTTGACCAGTCATACTGCAAGCATAAGTTAATTAATGCTATCAATATTGAAGAGGGTACATCTATATCTTGCAACAAACAGCAGCATATCATAAAATACACTTTTAACATGAGTTTTGATACATATGTATATGTAAGAGCACAGGAATGGGGGTTGTTGCTAATGAGGTCCATTATTTATACAGTAGATGACTAATAGGTCCGGATAAAAGTAAGTCTGTTTACAGAGGGGGGAGAGAGGGAAGGAGAGAGGGAGGAGAAGGAGGATTAGGGGCAGGACAGCTAGAGAAGGCAGGTGTGCAGCTAGCCCTCCAGGGACATTATGAACTCCAATGAATATATTAAAGAGAATGAGGACAATGTAACTTCATACATGTACACAGAGAGGGAGAGAGATAAGGAGGCAGAGAAAGGAGGGTTTAGCCTAGTCACGTCTATAAAATAATCCCCAATTCATTATAGTAGCTTATTAATAAATAAATAAAGTGCTTGTATCATACAAGTATAGATAATGTATTTTTGCTGCAACGAGGTGCAAAAACTTACATGCAAGTATTAGCACTATCACATGTACCATGAACACAGGTCTGAGAACAAGTGCCTATATGGTAAAAGAAAGAAAATACATAGCATTAGATTTAGGAATAAGTGGGCATGACTAAAAAAGAGAGAGAGAGTGCTGGATAAGGAAGAGTAGAATGTAGTACAGCCAACAGGAAATGGAAGATAGCAGAAAAATGATAGCAGGATTATTGGGAATGAACGGATTTTAGCAAATAAGCAAAGGGCGAGGCGCTTGTGGCAGAGAATGAAGTACAACTAAAACTCACACGAAGAGTATACGACCATACACGCCAACAGCAAGAAGAGCGTACGGGCTAGAGTCATGACGGAGAGGATTATCGGGGGAAGGGAGAACAAGGGAGAAGCAGTGAGAGAAAAGAGCGCTTATGGCTCAGAAATACTCAAAATGCCCTGGAGTGTATGGGCAGGACTAGAGTGACTGCCGAGAAGAGGGAGAGCTCTCACAAAAACACAACAGTCGAGAAAATGCAGAAACATGTAGTGTTATCATAGAGAAAATAAGATTTTTACCGCTTCCGTGCATTACCGCTAATTTCCGCATACTTTACTACTAGTGGGCGTGGCTTCGTAATCTCGCGCGTATTTTACCGCGATCTCGTGGTCCTTTAAAAATGGTGAGGAAATTAAAGTATCACGAGAAGAAGCTTTTAAAGAAAGTCGATTTTATCACATGGAAGAGCGATAGGGATCACAGAGAAATACGAATAATTAGAAAATACCAACTGCAGAAAAGAGAAGACTACACCAAGTGAGGAGCATTGAGTGGGTGTGGCTTGGGATTAATTAAGAATAATAATTATTATTAATAATTAGAGCAAGAACAAATTTGCCATTTTTACGAATAATGCATTTTGCGAATGACCATAGTTATCATGAATTAAATATGATAAAATTTCCATTGTGAATATAGTTAAATTATATTATTATTATTATTATTATTATTATTATTATTATTGCATTGTAGTAACATGCATTTTCTTTTCTCTTTCTCCAGATACAATCGGTTAGCTCTCTCTGTGCAACAGATAACGTCAAAGCTAAAAGAACTAGA
>NW_003546285.1:363186-365095 GCF_000090795.2 Amphimedon queenslandica | reverse complement strand
AGAGAGGGAGAGAGAGAGAGAGGGGGAGAGAACGAGAAAGTTTAATATTTAAAAGGACTGGAGAAAGGGGGAAGGGAGAGAGATGGTGGGAGAGAGAGAGAATACAACAGAAGTAGCTGCCTCTACATTGCACATAATAGAGGACATAGAATGTTAGACAGAGAGGGAGAGAAGGAGAAAGTTTAATATTTAAAAGGACTGGAGAAAGGGGGAAGGGAGAGAGATGGTGGGAAAGAGAAAATACGACAGAAGTAGCTGCCTCTACATTGCAGACAATAGAGGACATAGAATGTTAGAGAGAGAGGGAGAGAAGGAGAAAGTTTAGTAATTAAAAAGGACTGGAAAAGGGAGGGTGGGAGAGAGAGAATACGACAGAAGTAGCTGCCTCTACATTGCAGACAATAGAGGACATAGAATGTTGCATGTGCAGCCAAAAACAAAATGCCCCAGGTTACTAATTCAATACTGCACCGGAATTTCATTACTAGGATGCTTTGGAGCATAATAATGTACAAAGCATTACATGCCTCTTTATAAATCCTGTATTGCAAATAATATAAATAATATTATAATTATAATATAATTACTATATCCTATAGTGATATGTATAATATTATACTAATAAAGCAATAAATAATATTTATAAATATTAGCATACAATGTCTATATATGTTTTATATATATATTAGTATATATGCCCCCCATAATTCCTGTATTTAAAATAATATAATAATTATTATTATTATAACACAATTACAAATATATAGTCTATAGAAATGTGGAGACTAATAGATCGGTAAATAATATTTACAGTACACAATTCCTTACAAAATGGATGTAAAATAATGACCTCAATTAGGCTGGCCCTTTATCTCTTAAGAAAGAATGCAGATTCACACACGTATGCACACAAACAGAGACTCCTGTCCACCTGTGACCATCCTGAATCATTACAAACACATTCCCGTTTCTATAGTTACGCCATGGGATTGATTCCAACAAGGAAGAGCCTGGAGTTGTGCGAGAGGATGACAGCATCATCTTTTTGTAAGTAAGTCTCACTTTAAAAGAGAGAGAGAGGGGGAAGGAGAGGGAAAGAGAGGGGATAATTTTATAATTTTGTACCATGTACATATAATAATGATTATATCTATCTTGGTCAACACACATCAGATTATAAACAGTATTACTAATAATGATGATGATGATGACATTCATTTTAAAAAGGAAACGTCTACACGTACGTGCACACAAGTACACAACTACACATTCACTATTATATCTACACTATAAACTATGCCTTTTTATTTAAAATACTAATTTCTTCTATCTCATTATACATGATTGCAAAACGGTAATTCCTTTGCATTACATTTCTATGTTAAGTTCATGTTCCTACTATGCCTAGTTTAATTATTTTTGTGAACTGGAAGTGGAGGTGAGCCTTCTAGTTGACTTTAAAACATTTTACTATGAAAAGACATCATTTATGCTTCAATAGAACACGCTTTCTCCCCCTTCCCCACACAAATGCAATGGAATTTCATCCCTTCCTTCCATTTTTACATCTTCTTCCCCCTCCCCCCCTCCACTCTCTTTTTCCCCCTCTCTTTCCCCCTTTATAATATTCACATGCTAACTGTCATTATAACAGTCATCATAGTGATTCTAAGCTCAAACCCACTGCTATTATCTCCATGTACACAATATAAATTGGCTGGCCATACCTGGGATGCAAAGACACCTGGCAGAGGCTGGCATACTTCATATAAAGTGGTTTTCCTGTCATAATGTACTATTAGTGAAGCAAGCATGCAGGCACACTAATTGCAATGGCCACTATCATAATAATAATAATAATAATAATATATATATATATATATATATAATTAGATAGTATAGCCAGCAG
>NW_003546285.1:360213-362815 GCF_000090795.2 Amphimedon queenslandica | reverse complement strand
AGAGAGGGAGAGAGAGAGAGAGAGAGAGAGGGAGGGAGGGAGAGAGAGAGAGAGAGAGAGAGAGAGAGAGAGAGAGAGAGAGAGAGAGAGAGAGAGAGAAGAGGAAGAAAAGAGAGAGACATAAATAAGTTACAGTATAATAATAACATTACCAGTGACACACGGTCGCATGTGTTGATGCATGAGTCCTTGTTTATGCCCAGTCACTCCATAATTGACTCAGTTTGGTATTAACATTACAATATTAGAACACTTTAATATTCTCTATATGGTCTTGAAGCCTTTAGCAGTCACTGATTGACAGACATGCAAACATAATCTCCTATATAGTATCTATGTACGTTATAATGTAGTATGTCTCGCACTGTATAAGTTGAATAAACTTAATTTAAATTTTCATCCGTTTAGATGATAATGAATTAAAAATAAGATTAAAATGATAATGATATTTTTTTTCTGCTAGGAGGAGGCTCCCGGTTGTCATGGTGAAGATACATATGGCCCAAAGGGTATCTGATGCTGTTAGATTTGTTGAGCAAGGACGTATCCAAACCAAACTATTACTATTAGAAATAATTACCCAAAGAGAGAGAGAGAGGGAGAGATTTATGTACATGTACATGCACAGTTAGCATGACTTACAATAAATATAAATTAGTCACTACTCTTAATGGACACTCTATAGCGTACACCTCCATTTAACGGACAGCACCTAGTGTACCAATTACATTCCTTACTGTATAAAATAACCTCCACATAAAGGACACCTCTGTATAACAGAGACACTACCAAAGTGTCCATTATATAGAGGCTAGTCTGTACAATTGTACATGTTGTCAAAAATACATTTTTAATGGTACAACACTGATATAAATATGTCTTCAATTGATTTATATGCACTGTACTATCAGTAAAAAACTAATTATGATTACTGTACTGTATAAAGGCTAATTTCCTTCTTCTGCCTCCTCTCTCCTTTACTTTATGTGGGCACACACATCAAGTGTCAAGCATTAATTAAACTGTCCTAGTACCACTGTGTACTAGGATGCTTGAATAGCTCCAGGTCATAATATATCCTTGACATTCTTTAGATGTTCGTGTCGGGCCTGAGATAGTGACGGATCCTGCCTACCTCGTCACCAGGTAAGGCATCCTGTAACCAATATACATGTATGTCTCCTACATTGTATGTATTCCTTTCTAATCTTTCATTATTTTGTATAATGTGTCTAGTTTCTCACAAAGCATATGTCAAATTGTCATGTGAGCTAAACAGCATGAGCTTCATGAGCTGACTATATATCATTTAGAGCAACTTTAAAAATTCGTAAAAAATTCAAATTTGATCGGAATCAGCTCAAAGTTGATACACAACATAAGGATATGTATATGTATCAGAAAAATTATTAAAATGGAGAATTCCCTACTTTTCATTTTTGGCAAAATTTGGCCAACGACCCAAGGCTATAGCCTTTGGTCATTGGCCTGATTTTTGAGCAACTGAAAAAAATTTATAAAAAGTCCAATTTTGATTGGAATCAGTTCAAACTTGCTACACAACATAAGAACATGTATTGTATATGTATTAGAAAAATTATAAAAATGGAAAATTCTTTACTTGTGATTTTTTTCAAAATACTACTCTCTCTATTTTTGCTAGACTTTTTATATCTTGTTATGATAGTTATTATCATTATTACAGAATCCTATAGTTGTAATGGCCACATAAACAAACTATCCCATAAAAATCTCACAGACTCGATCTCTTTGTATTTATACCTCTCTCACACTCTCTACAGCGTTGATAGCCTCTCTTAATGGACACTCTCTATAGCGTACACCTCCATTTAACGGACATCGCCTAGTGTACCAATTACATTCCTTACTGTATAAAATAACCTCCACATAAAGGACACCTCTGTATAACAGAGACACTTTCCTGTGCTAAAGTGTCCATTATATAAATTTGCTACAAATATAATAATGTTCATGTACATGTACACAGTGAATTCTCAATCATGCTCACACAAGAAAAATGCAAGAAAATTGAAACACGTTTGTGTACGTATAAATTCACATTCATAATTAATTGTTACATGTGTAGTAATTATTTGGCAATCAGAATAGAGCATTCTTGTGAAGTTTATGCCATCTGGTATTTATCATGCTAATTTTGCCTGGAGTGTATAGCTACATGTATGATTGTTGTTTGTTGTGTTGTTGTACCATCATTTCCTGACTTAATGGCTCAACACTTTCTTGGAACTTAGCATAGAAGCATGATGATAATTAATGATGCAATTGTTGCTCACTCAATCTCACTGCCCGCCTGTCTGTCTCTCACACACACTTTCACTCTCTCTCTCTCTCTCTCTCTCCCCTCTCTCTCTCCCCCTCTCTCTCCCCCCCCTCTCTCTCTCATCTTCTCCTCATCTATTACAAGAATGTTAGTTTCCTTTCATCTGTTGTACTCCAGCCTCTAACGTCATTATCTCTTTAATAGGATTACCTAGCTACTAGAGTAATCTCATTTAAATTATCACCATGTCTACAGTACAACTATATATATATGTAATCACACATACAGTATATACAAGTA
>NW_003546285.1:345893-359400 GCF_000090795.2 Amphimedon queenslandica | reverse complement strand
TTTATGTACATTTTTAAAGTGCTCTTAACTCATGAGAATGTAATAGGATTCAAATTTGATTTGAACTAACTCAAACCTAAAAGTTAAATAAAACCAGCTCAAACGTAAAAGTAATTAAAAAATTAAATTGGAACCAAACTTTCATATAGCCTGCCCATGGTATTTTTTTAGAAATTGGTTTGTTTTTTTAATGTTAACAAATCAGCTAAAACTTTTATAGTATTGACAATTAACATTTGTATTCTCTATAGCTTGAGTACACAGTGCACCCTAATAATACATTCATGTACATGTACTTTACATGTACATGAAATACGTGTACATTGTTGTGTCTTAAATTTTTATTTTTTTTCTATAGAGAGACGACTTTGATCTCATGTGACCTAACATTTTAAATTAATTAGTAAAAATTATAATTTAATTAATTGCACTAATGATCACTGTTATTATTATTTGAACCACTTTTGGTATAATTAAATAATTAGATATGATATAAAAACACATTAAATCTTCTCTACAATACTCATTATAAAGATCATGACGTAGTATCATCAAGCAGCATTACTTTATTTTTCTACCTCCCAAATTTCCACAACTGATTATTATCGTTGATAATCAAGTTACACATTTTAAAATTCTTTTTTTAATAATAAATTTTTATAGTTATTATAATGCCAGCATATCCAGTACAATATAATCAGTAATAATAAGGATCATGTTCACATATATGTACATGTTTATGATCAGAAGTGTATATATCAGTATTGGTGATGGTGTTGGTGATATTGGTGTGGTTGTCTGTAGGTCCTGTTGTGTTGTAGTTTCAGCCAAGAGGCTCTTTGCTTCTTTGCAACCTCCAGATCTTGTCTACACTTCTGTACATATTGACTAAGGGAGAGAGAGAGGGGGGGTAGAGAATACATATGTGTTGTTAAGGTACATGTATGTGTATAAAAGTTTTTCATTACTTTAGTTTTGTCATTTCGTTTATCAGTTCTTTCAACAATTGTGAGCTGTCAGGGAGACGGAGGCCATCCTGCTTACTAGAGAGAGAGAGAGAGTAAAGGACAGGAAGAAGGGGTTATATCAAAAGAACAAAGAGTCAGAGGATTAGATAATTACCATGGTGATATAGAAGGTACTTGTGCCATTGTCAAATCCTTTGCTCTAGTCCCCACATCATTAATTAGTGTATGATCAAAAGACTGCACACATGATGGATCCACTGCTGATGGATAAAGTGACCTTACGACTGATTTATGAGCTGATTCATACTCCCTTTGCTTCATGGACAATAAAGATTGATCAGGCCCTGTAGTGCTAACACTTAATTTAAAATTATTGTCTTTGGTAGTGTCACGTATTTGAAGCGTATTGGGGTCTTCACTGAAATCGAGAGAAACAAAATTCTCAATGTCGTCTAGAGTGAGGCTATCATCTAGTCTATGAACAGCTGTCTCTCCAATGCAATCATCACCGATTGTAGTGACACGATCATCTAAACCAGTGATAGGAGGAGGGCCTTGAAGAATAGGAGTAGAGCTAGTGATGGTAGTAGGTGTAATATTATTCTGATTATTGATGAGCTCGATAGTATTGTTTTTAGTAACAGTGGGCTCCGTAATATTAGGATTATAGCTAAGAGGAGGACTAGTAGTGGTAATTGTGGTATTTCTATTGATGTGAGGTTCATTGACAGTGTCAGTATTGGTAATATTATCCTCTTGTCTCTCCTTTATTTCGATAGCTTCAAGATCAACCAAAGAATCATCATCAATCAAAAGGCTCTCTTCCTTTCCAGCCTCACTTGCATTAGTGTCTTCCTCAACACACGTAATGATAACATCTTCAATGGTTGAGGGTAACAAAAGCGAAGCTCCTTGATTTAAGCTAACAGCAGCATCTCTATTAATACGAGTAGTAGAAGATGGAGATTGCAATAATTGAACGACATTACAGGTATCATCAGGAGGACGGCTACTGCATATCATGACATCTTTATCAGTAGAAGTGTTGGAACTAGTTAAGTGTTGTACATCATTAACAGTCTCGCTATTATTTGATGGACCCTCTTCTTCATTCTGAGGTATTACATTTGGCTCTATATTGGGGACTATATCAATTATTTCTTCTATTTTGCTCGTTGTTTCTCTTTCAATCTCATTCTACATACAAAGAATAATAATTCTAATTGTAAAGTACATTTACAATTATTATAACGTAAGCATAATATAATATAATAAAAATTGAATATACATAATAAAAAATTGAATTTTAAATATACATGTACATTAGTACCATGTACATATATATTTAAAATTCAATTTTTTATTATGAGAACAATACTATTACATCATTGCACTCCTTTGTTTGATGCTTACTTTGTCAGAGCTGTCATTTTGGCTCATCATAACTTCCTCTAGTACTACAATTCCCTTCCTATTCAGTGACGTACTAATTTCTGTTTCTTTGGCATTGTCGATCAAAGAAAGAGCTCCACCTTTCTCATTTCCAGGGGAAGGAGGAGGAGGAGAAATATGAACTGGCATTGCTTCCTCTTGTATATGTGAATCATCTGTGGCTTCTTTTGTTCCTTCTAGGGGAGGAGAAAGAAGTGGAGGTTGAGTTGATTCTTGTTTTTGTCTCTTAGAGAAACGAGGGACGAATCTCCCCTCACTGTTTTGAGTAAGGCAGTTTGGCAGTGTCTGGCTAGCTGGGGGCTCGGTGCTTGTCTCTTTATCTGGTGCAGTGGAGGGATCCGGAGCTCCTGTGTTAGCTTTTCTTTTCCTGCCCCTCGGCATAGCTCGATTTCAGGAACAGAAGAGAAAGTACTACACTAAATCCTAAAGTCAGCTGTTTCTTTCCCCAAATCCCCGCCTTAACAATAATTATTAAAAATTAAAATTCAATAATAATTATTATTAATTATTCAAAAATGAATTATGAAACAGGAAATGAGGTGCTGCTAATTAACTTTTATTAAAAATGAATTATGAAACAGGAAATGGGGTGATGCTAATTAACTTTTATTAAAAATGAATTATGAAACAGGAAGTGAGGTGCTGCTAATTAACTTTTATTAAAAATGAATTATGAAACAGGAAATGGGGTGCTGCTAATTAACTTTTATTAAAAATGAATTATGAAACAGGAAGTGAGGTGCTGCTAATTAACTTTTATTAAAAATGAATTATGAAACAGGAAGTGGGCTGCTGCTAATTAATTTTTATTAAAAATGAATTATGAAACAGGAAGTGGGCTGCTGCTAATTAATTTTTATTAAAAATGAATTATGAAACAGGAAATGGGGTGATGCTAATTAACTTTTATTAAAAATGAATTATGAAACAGGAAGTGAGGTGCTGCTAATTAACTTTTATTAAAAATGAATTATGAAACAGGAAGTGGGCTGCTGCTAATTAATTTTTATTAAAAATGAATTATGAAACAGGAAATGGGGTGCTGCTAATTAACTTTTATTAAAAATGAATTATGAAACAGGAAATGGGGTGCTGCTAATTAACTTTTATTAAAAATGAATTATGAAACAGGAAGTGAGGTGCTGCTAATTAACTTTTATTAAAAAACAGGAATTTCATTAAAAATTAATTTATTTTTTTTTAATTTTCTGTTTCATTTTATTTCCGGTTTCATTTCACTTCCAGTTTCATTTCATTTCCAAATTAACTTGGAAATGTTTTTAAATTTAAAATTGAAAATTATAAAAAATTTTGATGTTGGTTTTCATTTTATTTCTAGTTTTATTTCACTTCTGGTTTCATTTCATTTCCTGTCCTTTATGCATGACGTGGCTTCATTTTTAACCCTTCCATCACTGAATTATTACAGGAACAAAGTGACAATGGCTCTGTTCACTCTCCTTGCTAGAGCCTCCGACGGGCTCCCTCTCTCTGCCTCCATTCAAGATGATGACCATGTAAGTTTATAGCAACAGGCTTTTTTGTTTTATTGTCCTTATAGTCTGTGGATTTATCAGAATATCAAACTAGAGCAAAGAAAATATTTAGAAGGCTCTCCCCCCAGTCTCCTCCACGCTGCAGCATCAACAGTGAACCATTAGTCTTCCAGTGAGAATTCTATTGTATGATATCAGTATTAATACCTTCTAAATATTGATACTTTGTGTTGCATTCTGGGAATTTTAGATGGAAAAAGAACACAAAATATAGCATATGTAAATGTAATAATTTTTGAATGAATTACCAAGTGATTATAATTATAATATAGTAGTCAGTGTAGTTTCTATTTTGTTGAATTTGTGGTTGAGTGTCATGTAATAATTAGTTCAAAATTTTGCTCTTAAATAATTACATTTTCGACCCATAAATCACCTACTCATGTTAATAATAAATAATAATGTTCAAGAATATTCTAATATACTTTCCCCTTCTTCCTCTAGTTATATTATAGAGGGTGGTGTTTGCTACCTGGTTCTCTGTGAGTCCTCTTATCCTCCTACTCTTGCTTTCGGCTACCTTGAAGAAGTATGCCAGGCATTCAGTGATCAACATGGCCTTGAAATATCAAAAGCAACTCGTCCCTACCACTTCATTGAGTTTGGTAAGCTAACTGTGTGTGCTTTCAGAGACTAAAGACAATAATATTTTTTGTTTTCATCTCTCTTTTCCTGCTTCTTTGGCTTTCCACTCTCTCCCCCCTCTCTCTTTATCTAGGAACTGAGATAGAGAAGATCAAGCGGACATTCTCTGAAAGTAACTCGAGAAAGACAAACCAGCTACGAGGACTTAGTCACAACTTACAAGAGGTCCAGCACATCATGTTTGATAATATTGATGCTGTCATCCAAAGAGGAGAACTTATACAAAGTAAAAAAAAGAGTATCAACTCATTTTTTAAAATTTTGTATACAACTTTATGCCAATGCAGATTTAAGTGACCAAGCAAACAAGCTTGTTGATGGCTCCAAGAGATTTAGAAAAGAAGCAAGAAGGCTTAACCTAAGTACATCGATGGCTGCAAAACTGGCCATAGTTGCAGCGATTTTCATATTCATTATATTCGTACGGTTTTGGTTCTTTTGATATGGCAAAAGAGTGTTGGACTACACTCTTGATAGTGTCCAATGTCAACGTACATTATATCGATAGGACTTTATACTTCGATTTCCTATTTCTCCATCTTTGTAATGTACACGAATGAAACGATTTAACATTAATGAAAAAAATAATAATAATGGTACATTATATAATAATCATAATTAAACTTGTGTGTATGTGCTTAACTGTATGAATCATAAAGTATAATAAATACAGAAGGAAGAGAGAGAGGGAGTTGGGTCATAGAATCATATTGCCGTCATGTAAAGTCGCGAGCGTTTCGATACCTTGTAGCAACAGATGACGCAGCCTTTATAACAAATCCAAACTATCAGACAAGCGACGAGATAAACCAACAGCGGAGATGGAATGACGGCGTAAGCAATGTTACGAAATATATTAGGCTCAGCTAGCAAGGAGAGCTTAACGACTGATGGTGAAGAGTAAGGTGGTAATGGAGTAGTTTCAGCTAATACACACTTCTCATTGAGGTCAATGACAAAATCTGTCAGAAGTGAGAAAGAGCATTCGTAGACATCAAGAGCATTGGATCTAGTAGATCTCAGTGTACAGTCATTAGTATTCATTAGACTTGAGTTAGTGTAGAATATCTTCTCCACACTTACATTAACATGATAAGAGGCAGAGGGAGGGACAAAGACTGTGACGAAATAAAACGAATCTTTCGTCGAAGAGAATGTGACAATCGTCGGACTCTGAGCAGAGGAAGGTTTTCTAATATTGATGCAGTTTGTCTGCACTGCTTTCAAGCCATCCTCGTTAATAAAATCATCATAGTTTTCGTATATGTTGAGCTCTGAAGCACACTCCCTGTATGTGGTATCACTGATGATTGTAATGTTAAAGCTAAGAGTTGAGCCTGAGATTAAATAAGCGTAACTAGAATTGGGAGCTGTGGGTATATCAGCAGTCAAATCAGTAGCTGACGAGAGCTGACTACCACTGGAAAAAACACTATAGGCTACACTTGATGTCACTAAGTTATCGCAATCCAGTAGATAGAGCTCTGTTTGGTAGTTATAAGGAGAATCATAGGGACCAATAGAGGTTACGGTTAAGTCTCGGGACCAGAATGGCTTTAGACGAGAGAGAAGTACCAGCTCTCCTTCAGATACAAAGGTGTCTGTGTTTCTGGGGGAAAGGAAGAATGCTGTTAGTGCTAGACCACCAAAAGCAAAAATGCAGAATACAAGAACTATCACAAGACCAAACGTGATCCTAGCACACCATTTCATGCTACCTATAAAATAATAATAATAATAATGTTAAATTAATTTTAAAATATCTTACGAATTTCTCTATAGCGTGGTGGCCCATCCAATTCTTCCATTTCTAAATAAAGATATGATTAATATAATACTTTCATATACAGAAGGTTACTTACCTATTGGCTTGGGAACTAAAACAATTTTACTTTGTCTTTTCTCATTGGAAGGAGCTGAGGGCTGTAATCTCCTTAACAAAACTGGATTGACTAAATAAATAGATTGATTCACTATGATGTTAACACTGATATGATATTGACATTAACACTGATGCTGAATTAACACTGATACTATTATTGATTGCAAAATTTACTTACCCTGAACAGTCTCATTAACACGCTCATTCAAATCAAACTCATCATCATCAATCATTGTAGGAGGTCGATCAGGACCATCTTCATCAATACTACTAGTTGATTCATCAGTTTCTTCTGTCTCTCTTCCTCTCTCTTCATATCTACCTCCTGCTACTATAACGTTAGCTTCAATATGATCAGGAATGTCATCATCATCATCATCATCATCATCATCATCAGTGATTGAAGGATCATGCTCTTGATGGACTTGATTACGAACTAATGATACAAGGTGTTAATTAATTTTTATGAGAGACACAAAAATTGGGCTGAAGTCCCTGTACTATAGTACAGGGCTTTTCTGATACACATATATTCTTGTGTTGTATGAAAAGTTTGAACTAATTTGAGTAATTTCCATTTTCCAATCAAAGTTGGATTTTTTACAAAAACATTTTTTTTACAAAAACATTTTTTTAAAGTGCTCCAAATGCTTAGCTTTTCAAATATTTAATTGTATATATCAAAATTTAAAAAGTTGAAGACAGTAGTGGTGGGCGATATATCGATATTTTATCGATACAAACGATATTTTACGGTATCGATTCGTATCGGTATCGAAATTTTGAAGGAATCTGGATCGATACGTTGACCACGCCCATTTATTATGGTTAAATAATATTAATAATTAAAATTTTAATAAGTTAATGACGTATAATACACACACGTGGATACACGTGCATGAAAACATCGATGAAAAACAGTCAATAATAAGGGGTGTGACTCCATAGGTGTGGTCTAAATATCGTATCAAAACTGTATCGATACTCTCGATATGAACTGATATCGATCGGTATCGTATCGAATCCATTTTGGCCAGTATCGCCCACCACTAGAAGACAGGGTTAAGATAACCCATTCAAAAATTGTACCACATACTGTAAGAGAAGTGGTAAGTGTCGATTAAGGCCAGTAGTAATCCTTCTTCTTTTTATACTCAGTTATTTGTAAAAGGCTATTGTGGGTTGGACTCTCTTGTCCTTTTCTTGTGGTTAACAGTTGACACAATTACAGTATCAGCTGTTTAGCTTTGTGCAATGGGCAGTAATACCCTTAAAATAATAACAATGAGTCCTAATTGGGACTTACTTATATTTCTTTCCAATTCATTGTTGCTTTCCTCATCATCATCATCATCCTGCACCTCTTCATCTCTCACCCTCAGCTCCTCCTCATCATGTGTAACAGTATAACAACCAGTAGGACCTCCTACTCACACACAATGCAAATATGTATAATAATGATAGGCTCACACTCACCACTACTGCCCTGACTGTTAGTAGGACTTCTCTCTTCTTCTGAGTCATTACCAATATCATTAATAGCATATGATTGAGTGACTATGCATGCAGTGTTAGTAGTAAAATATTATTTTAAATAAAACTTATAAGTGTTTTTGTCTGCATACCTTCCCCATCACTGTCTTTGCTGCTGTTACCACTTCTCCTTCCCTCCTCTTCATCCAGAGACTGGCTCAAATCATTATCATTATTATTATTCAGTGCATAGGAATGAGGATTAACTTTAACTTCAAATAATATACAGTTTGCTAATCATTTTTGCACTTACTTGCAGCCACCATTCCTTCCTCACCCTCATTAATATAGTCTTCTTCAGAGTCTTCAATATTGACACTGTAATACTGATTTGCTGCACATAAAAGAATTGAAAACATTAATACTTGAAACTTGTTTTCATATTACCACTTCCTCCACTGTCTTTGCTGCTCCCGCTCCCTCTCTCCCATTCCTCTTCTTCCTCTTCCTCTCTCTTCTTTTGTCTCAGCATCTCGTGCTCAGTTTCAATCTCCACCAACAAGTGTTGGGTATGTTCACGCGTGCAGCGAGTACATACAGACTTCTTGCAGGTCCTACAATGCATTGTTGAGACATATTTCCCGCATTTATTGCAGACAACATGGACACAGCAGCTGCAGAGCCTTCCACTGCATTTGGAACACTGTATTTCGTTCCTGCTGAAACTCTTGTGAGCTGTTTCAATGTTGCTCGATATCACGGCTTTGTCAAGGTCTTCGACGCTTTCAGGGTGATGGAGCTGAGCTGGCTCTTGACAAATGAGGCACTTCAGTAGAGTCTTGTCACGTTTCTGACCCTTTAATACAGCCTAAATAGAACAATACAAGAATAATAACAATAAAAGATACAAAAATACTTAAATATAAACAAAGGTGCTGAAAATACAGTGCAGACATATGCATGAAGCTTTTCAAGTGCACGATAATAATTAACAATAATCACACATAATACTACTGGTATATATAACTGGCTTTTCTACACTGTCCATTACCTGTAGGCAGTCTTTGCAGAAGGTATGTTCACAGGCCAGTCTCCTGGGATCCTTGTATTTCATTAGGCAGATAGGACAGCGTACACTCTTCTGGGACCCAAGGGCTGAGACATCAGATGAAGAGAGAGACGTAGTCGAAGAGGTCACCATTGAAGCAACATAGTTCTTCATCTCTAGCTCCAAGTCTGCTCCAATGATACCCTGAGCCATGCTTCAATGAAGTAAGAAATCAGAAATATCATACACTTATCCTTTTATATATATAGCTGCCTGCAATGAAAAGAAATGAATTAAAGAATATACATTGCTTTCTTCACTTTATACGCAGTGATCCATAGACTTTAACTCCACAAAGCAATCCAATCCACTAGCAGTCATAAAATGCTGTTGATTTTGAGTGACTCTGCCCCACCCACATGCACTTGTCTCAGGACATGAATATCATGCAGAGTCAATCATGTTTTGATACTATGAATATCATCATGAATCAATTGGAGACTGGGTTTCCATTACATTTAATAGGCAGTTATTTGCCATGGAAAGACAATATACTACTACTACTACTAATGATAATAAATATAATAGTAATAGCAATAATCGTTTATTAAAAGCATACATGTACTGTACAAGTGAATTGCCAAAAGGAGCATACAATAAATAATAAAAAAAAGCTAAAGAAGAGACATAAAGAGATTAATATACACATGTACATGTACGAACGTGATTATGATACAGCATTATTCAAACAATGAAAAGTTAAAAACTAAAAATACGATCAGCCAATTAAGTCTCACTCCCACCAACGCTGGCACTATTGTCCAACTGTTCTTCCTCTCCCTCCTCCTCCTCCTCCTCTTTCTCCTTTTCTTTTGATTCGTACTCTAATGGCGTCTGTATCACATTCTCTAAATTAGATAAAAGCTCGTTGAACTGTAGTTCAAGGTCATCTATGGTGGCTATGGCGACTGCTTGCTTGCTTGATTCACTGTTGACTGATGAGGCTACTCCATCAATAGATTCAGCATTGGAGCCACACTTGGGGCAAATCTAGAAGAATAACATAAGTAACTGAAGTACTAGTAGTCTAGTACATGTAGTTTTATTTATAAAAAGTGAAGGGATTTCTTCAAAAATAGTATAGTGGAATTTTATCATTTTGCATTAAACTTTGGGGTAAAAACAAACTTCAATGTACCACATGTAGATCATGTGCCTGTACATGAACGCTATTTTAATTCTCACCTTCTCTCGTTGGAGTTGAGCTATTTTCTCGTGTGCTTCCTTCAATTCCTTTTCAGTATCAGAGAATTTCTTATTCAGTTTCCTCAGCTCCAGTGCCTTCCTCTCTAATAGATCAGCACACTCGGCACGCTCAATCTTAACAATAGCCAGTTCCCGTAGGAGGGTCTCTACATCAAGAGAGGGGGAGTGAGGAGGGGGAGGGTCTGCAGGTGAGGTTTCTGGGAGTGGTGTTGGAGTTTCTTCCTCAGCAGTTGCCGATACCTACATGTACATGTACAGTACATCTAAATGTATATACACATGTAGCATTACTGTACAGTGTACACAATGTAAATACATGTACATTGTACATGTATAATCTATTTCAGGATAATCTACATGTATATACTAAAATGTACATGTACATGTATTTTAACACAACATACATATATGTCTTATAAGTCTGTGTACATGTACATGTACATATATTTGTATATACATGTATTCAATCATTTTGCTGATGCTATTATAAGAGGATTTTTCTCATTCCCTCACATTCAATATCAGACCCTCTACCTGTGAGCTCTGTTCTTTGGTTCCTTCTTCAATTGAAACCAGTGAGGAGGTGGAGGCTGATTGAGGAGTGTCTCTTAGCGACGGAGCAGACGTACTTCTGTCCCTGAAATCCATTGAAGAAGGTAATGGAGACAAGTATTTCGTTGGATGAACTTCAGGAGTGTTAGACCGAGATTTCTAAAGTAGAGAGAGAGAGAGGGAAATAAAAAAGAAAAGATTGAAAAGAAAATGAAGTGATAAAGTGATAGAGAGAAGAGACACTGTACAGAAAATCCACTCAAAAATTAGTAAATTTCATTTTAAAATGTACATGCACATTATTCTTGCAATATTACATTAGGTAAGTTATTTAATTACGTGGTTGCTTTGTGATTTCTCCTTCTTCTCAAAGGAGGCCACTTTCTTTCTTAAAGTAGTCAGTTCTCTTCTAACTCCATACATCTCCTCGTACTCCTGGGCTCTGGTCACTTGCCCCTTAATTAATAAAAATAAATAAATAAATAAAATAAATAAATAATGTAATTTTAATCTTGTACTTGTATTAGACGATCAGCCAAACCTGCACATTCCTTCTCTAGAGCTAAAACTCGTTTTTCCAACTCGCAATTGTCGTCTTGGAGTCTCTGAAAAATCATGTGATTATCACATGAAAGTCATGTGACCTAGAGCAAGGTCATGTGATGCATTTCACTTACAATTAATTCCGAATTTTCGACTTGTTGCCTTTCCTTCCTTTGATTGTACTCTTTCTCCATCCTAGAGAAATAATAAGATAAGATGATCTTTCTATTCCCTCTCTCTCCCTCCCTCTCTTTCTTTCTCTCGTTACTTTTTCAGTTTCTTTGAAGATACTTTAACTCTGAAGGCAGCTTCAAAAAGAGTGTCACAGTCTTCCTCCGATAGAGATTTCATTTCTTTTTGAAAATGCTACAAAAATAAATCAAGAGTTATGCTTTTTTTCCAAAAAGCAGATAAAAATCACCTCCTCACATTTTTATTAAATTCTATTTTATTAAATTGTCACAGATTTTGTGACAATGGAACTAATGGGTTTTTGCTTGTCACAGATTTCGTGACAATGGAACTAATGGGTTTTTGCTTGTCACAAATTTCGTGACAATGGAACTAATGGGTTTTTGCTTGTCATAGATTTCGTGACAATGGAACTAATGGGTTTTTGCTAGTCACAGATTTCGTGACAATGGAACTAATGGGTTTTTGCTTGTCACGAAATACGTACATAACAACATAATTATTACTTTGGTCATGTCTTCCATGTCTAGCTTCAAGAGTTCATTTTGACTTCTCTCCAGGAGTGCCAGACCAACACGGAATATAATCTCAATCCCGTCTATGAGGAATATGTCTAGTACTCTAAAAGCAGCACACAAAGGAAGAGTAGAGGCAAAGAGGGTCAGGAACCAGGAGCTGGAGTACATTGAAGTATGGAAACCCTAAAATAGATAAATAAATAAAATATAATAATAAATAAAATATAATAATAAATATAATAATAATAATAAATATAATAATAATAATAAATATAATAATAATAATAAATTAATAGTAACAATAACATAATGCATACAATGTACCAGAAGAACAAATACATGTACATCTTACATGTACATGTATTTGTTTTATAAACCATTAACTCAATATCTCAACAGATTAAACTGTAATATAATCATACACTGTACATGTACATGCATGTATTCACTGTTGTACATGTAATTTGTACACTAATAATACACTAATTGAAAAATTACTGACTAGTGCTCTGAAATGAATATCCAATCTTGGAAATAATTCCTAAAAATATGAAACATGCATGTATGTCACTAAATCTTTTTCGATCCTTTTCCTCACTTCAACCAGGTTCTCTAGCTGGTAAAACCGGACTGACAGGTCGGCCATGGTTGGTTTGTAGAGCTCTCTCAGTTTGTGGTGACTCATCATGTGAGTGAAGACACAGAATGCTTCCTCTTCAGGCATCTGTAGAATAATGAGAGAGAAAGACAATAATAGAGGGAAAGGGGGAGAGAGAGAGACAAAAAGAAAGAGAGGAAAAAAGAGTGGGAAAGAGAAAAAGAGAAAGAAAGAGAGAGTGAGAGAGAGAGGAAGGGAGAGAGAGAGAGAGGGAGAGAGAGAGGGAGAGAGAGAGAGAGAGAAAAAGAGAGAGAGAGAGAGAGAGAGAGAGAGAGAGAGAGAGAGAGAGAGAGAGAGAGATGGGCATACATTCATTAATAGTATTCCAGCAATAAACAAGCTCCCTTGACAATAGCCCACCTCCGGGTCATAAACAGAATATGCCTAAAAAATGATTTAAAAGAAAATCGTTACAGTATGTATTAGGTATTCGTGGATCATTCTTAGGAAGTTCAACAACCACTTGGTGTTATTTTATAAAGTGAACTACCATTTAAGGAAAAAGCATTAAGAAGTCAGTAATGGACTAATGCCCTCTCAAAAATAACACTTCTAACATTCATCATACACATACACATGTACATGTACATTGTACATGTGTTACTACTATTGAAGATTACATATATGTACATATACATGTATGTACATGTACATGCAATACTTTGTTTGATATGTAATGTATATGTATCATAATTTGTAGTGTTACATGTAGTGCTAGGATTACAAGAAGAGAATAGGATTGCATTTTTACTAC
>NW_003546285.1:341770-345883 GCF_000090795.2 Amphimedon queenslandica | reverse complement strand
GCAGGTCTCTTTGTATTGGTTTCTCAAAAGGAGAATTCTCCTACAAAAAGCAAAAAATAAATAAAAAGATAAGTGAACCAAATAATAACTAATTTCACTAGCATATTAATTTATATCACAAAATCTCCTTCTCCCTCCCTTTCTCTCTTCCTCTCTCTCTCTCTCTCCTATTAATCCTCCATTATTTAATGGTTTCATACTGTTATTAGTGAAGGGTATTGTGTCTTTAGTGTCATGGTTTGTGCTCCTGCTAGCAGCTGCCATGCCATCCCTCTCATTGGCCCAGGGATCCCTCGTAAAACGAGTGACCGAATAAATTTAAAGTTCTTTCTAGATATTTCTTCCCAGTTCTTCATGACGTCACTCCAAACTCTAGAAGAGGAGGAGGAGGGGGAGAAGAGAATAAAATGAAAAGTAAAAGTATATTTTGGTGTTTACACAATGTGCATTGGCCAATGCATTCAGACGATAATTACTATTAATAATCAAGTGTAAAGATCTCGTATACAAGTCTACATACACAGATACCATACTAGTGCATGTACAGTACATGTACATGTACATATTGCATATACATGTACATGTATGTATGCATAAACTTGAATGTATAATTGTACATGTACATATTGCAAGTACATGTACAGTGTATATGTACATGTACCTACAGTAGTGATATTTAGAAAATTACATGTAGATCAATACTATTATGACAACCTCATCTTCTTTCTTTCTCTTTCTCTAACTTTCCTCATCTCTCTCTCTCTCCCTCCCTCCCTCTCTCTTTCTCTCAATATTCATGTATACATGTACATACATTAATATTCTTTCGTCTTCATTCGAACGAGACGTCACAGAGTTAATCTCTGATCCAGAGTCAGAAATAGAGTGTCTGTCTTCAGTTGAAGTTATTGAAGGAGTCACCTCAACAGGAGTAGCTGCTGCTGAACCCGGCGACTTCTCTCTCTCGCTCTCAGTCGACTTTTTATCTTTCTTATCTTTTTTCTCGTAATCCTTCTTCTCTTTTCTAAGAGATTCTTTTCTTTCTTTTTTCTCGGCTTTTCTCTCCTTCCTCTCCGCCTCTTTCCTCTCCTTCTTCTCTTCTTTACTCTCCTTCATCTTCTCGGGCTCTTTCTCCTTTTTGTCTTTAGCCTTTTCAGTCTCCTTCTCCTTCTTCTTCTCTTTCTCTTTCTTGTCCTTTTTCCCTCCTCCACTCTCCTTCTGCTCCAACTCTCCAACACACGGTTTGGTTGGTGAGCCATTTATGTTTTGATGATATCGAGAATCAGATTCCAACATCCTAAGAACAGAAATACAGTATGCATGTACATATTCAGTATACATGTATACATGTGCATGTACATGTATATTTAAAATACATGAATTACCATAGCAGCTAATAAAGAATTTAAATCTGCTTTTAATTGCATCTACATGTACTATATGTAATTTCAGCATTTTAATTGCTTTAATAATAATAATGATGATGATAATAATAATAACAATTTAATTATCATTTTTTGATAATCTTTCTCATTGGCATTCTCACACAGAATGGCATCTGTGCCAGAAATTGTACTTTGTTGGACCATCAATTAAAAATTATCCAGTGGGAGATGTCCACCACAAGAATACACATCAAGTGCAATGTACATGTACATGTGTATCAATTTCTAACGACACATACAGTGCCCCTTTATAATAAAGACACCCTGGTCCTGAAATATGATAATGGTATGACTAAAATTTATGGTTTGGTATTTTTTAAAAATGGCTCCAGGAATATGAAAATAAAACATTACAATTCTGCAGGTGTACCAATGGGAATAACACATAGTCATTAACCATTGTTATCCATTTGACACTAGAGTTTACTAAACTAACCTATTCTGCTCCTCAAGCATCTTTAATAGATGATTCTCTCCTTCCAAAACACTACCAGGGGATGCAACAACTGATGAATCGCCCCCTGGACTACCCTCGGACATCAGCTCATGTTCTCCCTCTCTCCCTCCACCTTCCTCTTTGATATCTTCTAGTAGAGGGGGAGACTCTACTGATTGGACTATTGGAGTCTTCTCTTCATTTTCACTAGACATGGTTTTAATCTGAGGGGAGAGATGGAAGACATAAGAGGGTTGGTTGGTGGTTTGGTGGATATTCATAATGATAAAAGGGGCCAGAGCTCAGTTCTTACCTTTAACTAATAGACAAGGTCAGCTGTAGGAGGAAGAAAGGAGACTACAGAGAAATACCTGTAACTAACTGTAGACTCAGGCTGTAGTGAATTAGTCTCGCGGCTAGTAGTGAATCACTGCTTCAGCGATGGGTGTGAGGCTGTGAGCAAAATGGGCGTGGTGAATAGACCACGCCTTTTCACCACACCCTTTTGTTTTGATTGCGATAATGTCTGGACAAAGTTAGTTTCTTTCCCTCTCTTTTATATTCTTTTCCTTCTATTCTCTTTCCTTTACAGGTATTTATAAGTTTAAAGGTAGAACTACTCACTCAGCTCCAGTAATAGGAGGGTCACTCTACCTGTGGGCAGGGAACCAGCTTGATTTACCTCTAGTACACGATTCACTTCAAAAGAGGAAACTGACCTCAACAGTTGAGACATTTTCCTTTTCATCAGCTCGCTGGTCCTCTCACCTAACAAGAGGCACTCCTCCATTAGGAGTCATTGGCTACTCCTGTACCACCTTTCGTTCTAATATTTATTATTATGCTGGCTATTGTGGTCATGATCAGTGTTACCACAACAGTTTAAATGTACTGAATACACTGACCATGAGCTGGACTCAATTGCATCCTAATGATGAGTCCAGGATGAAGAAAGCCTATGGTGGAATGCTATCACTGGAATTTGAAGGAACTGACTATCTTTTTATGGTTGGAGGGATAGGTACTACACCAGCTGTCAAACATCCTCAGTTTCAATATGATCAGCTTAAGGATGGACGTGTTGTTGCTAATGAACAGTTACTTTATAATCTATCTAATGGTGAGTTTCTTTTTATCAATTGTGTGAATATGTCTTGAGATGTGAAAGTTGATGACATTATTAATTATTTATTAGTAACGCGGTAGCGTTACTAAGTAGGATTCACCCCCAAACAAAATGGCTGCCACGACTTTTGCAGCCTTGCTATACCGGGAAAACGAGCTCCTATGCTTACCAGACTTTATAGAGGACCTTATCTTGACCAGAGGACTCCAATGGTACAACTAGCGTGGCTCTAGACCTTGTCTAAGCGAAAAGTCAAAAATCGGCGAACTGGCCGTTTTGTTCAGCCACCTTTTTTCATCTTCATCATCTTCATCATCAAGTCCTGTCAATCCAGTTGTCGGTGTGTATCTCAGTATCAGTTGGTGCTACAAGAATAATTCTTACACCAATCTACTCCAACAGTCTATGCGCAGGTCCATGTCCCATCAGATCATTCTTCAAGTAAGGAAAAAGTGATACTGTGACTGCTGGATCGAGCCATCTTAGCTACATGCCGCCATTTTGTTAATTAAAGAAGCTGGCCATGTACTCCAAAATTTGGGTGTGGTCGCGCATGCTCAGATCTGCAGCTCTGGAAGAAGCAATTTATTTTTACCAAGCTATGCTTGGAATCAACGTACTGCAATACTTTAGTGGAGGTTTCCAGCTAAAAGAAGGTATTGATTTTACATGTTACTGTTTTATCAAGTGTTTTATTTTATTTTATTTTAAAAAACAAACAATTAATTAATGTTATGACTTATGATATGCAATGATAATTATGAACTTGACAACAGCCTGGAAGAACAGGAATAGCAGGGAAGATGGACACTCTTAGCTCACAGATTCTTGAACAAGGACTTGTGTCAAGACTAGTATTAGTTTCACTTGTCATCAGTATAGTTGATTTTCCTTCACCATATCTATTCAATGCTGTCTCTCATAAATGTTATAACAATGATAATAATAATAAAGAAAATTATTGTTTGTGTAAAATCAACAAGTATCACAATTGCAGCTAAAGAAATACTATAAATATTATTTTAAAAAATCAACACAAACAAGAACATAAAAAATTTAAAAAAACAAGATGAAGTAGGATTCCGAACGACCAACGAAAATATGAA